>NW_027257928.1:360000-417500 GCF_045791955.1 Oncorhynchus clarkii lewisi | reverse complement strand
CCTCACAACAACATGAGAAGCCCCACTTCCACAATGAGCACCTCCCCTCACAACAACATGAGCAGCCCCACTTCCACAATGAGCACCTCCCCCCACAACAACATGAGAAGCCCCACTTCCACAATGAGCACCTCCCCTCACAACAACATGAGAAGCCCCACTTCCACAATGAGCACCTCCCCTCACAACAACATGAGAAGCCCCACTTCCACAATGAGCACCTCCCCTCACAACAACATGAGAAGCCCCACTTCCACAATGAGCACCTCCCCTCACAACAACATGAGCAGCCCCACTTCCACAATGAGCACCTCCCCTCACAACAACATGAGCAGCCCCACTTCCACAATGAGCACCTCCCCTCAAGACTATTTGACACACAGGAATACACATCATCATCATCAACATCAAACCAGCTTCCTCTTACGCAGTAATATTTCTGCATGTGTGTTTGTTGGTGAGACTATATCTCTCACCTCACTGGCTATCAGGTCAACCATGCAGTCATGAAAATAAAAGAGAGCCGCACACTCTTGGAGCTCAGATGCAAAAATGTAATACCAACGTTTCGACAGCCAAGCTGTCTTCATCAGGGTATAATCACAAACACTGCGGGATGAGTCGTTCATATAGTGTCAGAAGACACAGGTGTCTGTAATCATGGCCAGGAGTGGCCTAATATCATTGGTTAATCATCAAATATTAAAATGTCATACAAAGAACAGCATGCAAACAAATGGATAGCATACGATCGATCATAGATTAATTTCACTATACAAGTTTACACACAATTACAGTGGCAAAGTCACAATAATCACAAGAATGGCTTCAGATCAAAGTCTACGTTGAGACCGAAGGGCGCAAGGGTCTTTAAATTAAAGATCCAGGCAGCCTCTCGTTTTAACAATAAATTATCAAGGTCACCCCCTCTCCTAGGGAGGGTGACATGTTCGATGCCAATATAACGCAGAGACGAAATCGAGTGGCCTGCCTCCAAGAAGTGGGCCGCAACTGGATAAGTAAAGTTTTTACACCTAATGGTGCTACGATGCACCTAATGGTGCTACGATGCTCCTAATGGTGCTACGATGCTCCTAATGGTGCTACGATGCTCCTAATGGTGCTACGATGCTCCTAATGGTGCTACGATGCTCTGAAATACGTACTTTTAATACGTACTTTTAATTTACCTACATCATTTTTACCACAAGGACAAGTTATAAGATAAATAACTGCCTTAGTGGAGCACGTAATAACCCCTTTAATAGGGATCTGTTTCCCTGTTTGGGGGTGTTTGAAGGATCTACATTTATAAGTGCCATTGCATTGAGCACAGCCATTACATTTGTAATTTCCATCCAGTAGGGGCGCAAATAGACGTTGTTCAGGAATATCTTGGGGTGGTAAATCAGAGTTTACCAATTGGTCTCTGAGATTTCTGCCCCTCGAGAATACGACCAAGGGAAGGTCCGAAAACACATTACCGAGACTACCATTGGATTTTATGATGTGCCGATGTTTGTGAACAATTTCCTTAATTTGTTCAGAGCACTTTGAATAGCGGGTAGTTAGAACGCAAGAATGCGTCTTTTTACGAGACTGACCTTGAAAAAGGTCATGTCTCGTTTTGTTTTGAATTTTCTCAATGGCAATATTAATCTGATCATTCTTGTAGCCCCTCTCCTTGAACTTTCTTTGCGTCTCAGCCATATTTCTGTCGAAATCGGACTGTTTTTTGCTAATTCTTTTGATTGGACAGAATTGGCTGTAGGGCAAACTGTTTTCAAGGGAAGTGGGTGACAACTATCAGCCCTCAACAAACTGTTACGATCAGTAGGCTTCCTGTAAAGATCAGTGTATAGAATATTATCTTCACACAAGATCAGAAGATCAAGAAAACTGATTTGACGTGTATCAGATTGCATAGTAAATCTCAGATGCTCAGAACAGGAGTTAAGAAAAGCATGGAACGCCTGGAGCTGTTTGCAGTCATGTCTAGCAATGTACAAATCAATGTACAAATCAGAACAGCAGCCGTTAACAACATGGATAAAAACGGACTCCATGACGTTTGACTCGTGTAGAATACAACATGAGTCACGGTTGTCAGGGTAACAGAGTGCTACGTTACATTTGGTCGGTAGAACTTGCAGCGTTGCCTTAGTGGTCAAGGTGAGAATGTCCTCATCTACTGGCAGCGTTATGGCACGTGGAATGAGTGGTCGACACAGTCCAGAGCAGTCCGTTTCCCTGGCTGAATGAGGCCACAGAGTGGTCAACACAGTCCAGAGCAGTCTGTTTCCCTGGCTGAATGAGGCCACAGAGTGGTCTGTAGCTGGGAGACAGAGTGGTCAACACAGTCCAGAGCAGTCCGTTTCCCTGGCTGAATGAGGCCACAGAGTGGTCAACACAGTCCAGAGCAGTCCGTTTCCCTGGCTGAATGAGGCCACAGATTGGTCTGTAGCTGGGAGACAGAGTGGTCAACACAGTCCAGAGCAGTCCGTTTCCCTGGCTGAATGAGGCCACAGAGTGGTCAACACAGTCCAGAGCAGTCCGTTTCCCTGGCTGAATGAGGCCACAGATTGGTCTGTAGCTGGGAGACAGAGTGGTCAACACAGTCCAGAGCAGTCCGTTTCCCTGGCTGAATGAGGCCAAAGAGTGGTCAACACAGTCCAGAGCAGTCCGTTTCCCTGGCTGAATGAGGCCACAGAGTGGTCAACACAGTCCAGAGCAGTCCGTTTCCCTGGCTGAATGAGGCCACAGATTGTTCTGTAGCTGGGAGACAGAGTGGTCAACACAGTCCAGAGCAGTCCGTTTCCCTGGCTGAATGAGGCCACAGAGTGGTCAACACAGTCCAGAGCAGTCCGTTTCCCTGGCTGAATGAGGCCACAGATTGGTCTGTAGCTGGGAGACAGAGTGGGTAGTAGCTGGGAGACAGAGTGGGTAGTAGCTGGGAGACAGAGTGGTCAGTAGCTGGGAGACAGAGTGGTCAGTAGCTGGGAGACAGAGTGGTCAGTAGCTGGGAGACAGAGTGGTCTGTAGTTGGGAGACAGAGTGGTCAGTAGCTGGGAGACAGAGTGGTCAGTAGCTGGGAGACAGAGTGGGTAGTAGCTGGGAGACAGAGTGGTCTGTAGCTGGGAGACAGAGTGGTCAGTAGCTGGGAGACAGAGTGGTCTGTAGCTGGGAGACAGAGTGGTCAGTAGCTGGGAGACAGAGTGGTCAGAGTAGCTGGGAGACAGAGTGGTCAGTAGCTGGGAGACAGAGTGGTCAGTAGCTGGGAGACAGAGTGGTCAGTAGCTGGGAGACAGAGTGGTCAGTAACTGGGAGAAAGATACCAAGTAGTGTTGTCCTGAATGTAGGATGAGATGTTCCAACACACACACACACACACACACATACACACACACAGTGAGTGGGACGGAGACAATCCCAGCTGTCAAGGTGAGGGAGTTGACGATCAAACGATGATCAATTTGTACTCTACAGTAACAGTGACTGATCAATATTTCGTTGTTTATTAAACTGAAGAGGACATTCGTCTGAATATACAGTCCTGATGAAGGTGTATTGTGTTGTAGGACGTGTGTGTGCGTGTGTGTACATGTGTGTGTGTACGTGTATGTGTGTGCGTGTGTGCGTGTGTGTGTGTGTGTGTGTGCGTGTGTGTGTGTGCGTGTGTGTGTGTGCGTGTGTGTGTGTGTGTGTGTGCGTGTGTACGTGCGTGTGTGTGTGTGTGTGTGTGTGTGTGTGTGTGTGTGTGTGTGTGTGTACGTGTGTGTGTGTGTGTGTGCGTAAGTGAATGTTGTGTGTCTGTTCTATTGACTAATATGTCTGTTGATTTGAAGTGATATGAATAGTCCCAGGATGCACTGTAACCACAACAAAACACAACACCTCGGGTCCTGGTCTAAAGCAGTGCACTACATAGGGAATAGGGCCCTGGTCTAAGGTAGGGCCCTACGTAGGGAATAGGGCCCTGGTCTAAAGTAGTGCCCTACAAAGAGAATAAGGCCCTGGTCTAAAGTAGTGCCCTACGTAGGGAATAGGGCCCTGGTCTAAAGTAGTGCCCTATGTAGGGAATAGGGCCCTGGTCTAAAGTAGTGCCCTACATAGGGAATAGGGCCCTGGTCTAAAGTAGTGCTCTACGTAGGGAATAGGACCCTGGTCTAAAGTAGTGCACTACGTAGGGAATAGGGCCCTGGTCTAAAGTAGTGCACTACGTAGGGAATAGGGCCCTGGTCTAAAGTAGTGCCCTACATAGGGAATAGGGCCCTGGTCTAAAGTAGTGGTCTACGTAGGGAATAGGGTTCTGGTCTAAAGTAGTGCACTATATAGGGAATAGGGCCCTGGTCTAATGTACTGCACTATATAGGGAATAGGGCCCTGGTCTATAGTAGTGCATTATATAGGGAATAGGGCCCTGGTCTAAAGTAGTGCACTATATAGGGAATAGGGCCCTGGTCTAAAGTACTGCACTATATAGGGAATAGGGCCCGAGTCTAAAGTAGGTCACTACATAGGCAATAGGGCCCTGGTCTAAAGTACTGCACTACATAAGGAATAGGGCCCTGGTCTAAAGTACTGCACTACATAAGGAATAGGGCTCTGGTCTAAAGTACTGCACTACATAGGGAATAGGGCCCTGGTCTGAAGTACTGCACTACATAGGAAATAGGGTGTAATTTGGGACTCAGACACCTTGACTTAATGTTATCCGGCGCTGACAGAGATGGCCCGCCTCTCTTCGCGTTCTTAGGAAACTATGGTAGATTGGTAGATGACTTGTTAGATATTACTGCATGGTCGGAACTAGAAGCACAAGCATTTAGCATCACTCACATTAACATCTGCTAAGTCTTGGCATGGTTCGTTCTCCTGTCTACAGCCTTCACATACTGTATGTCTCATGACATGGTTCTCCTGTCTACAGCCTTCAAATACTGTATGTCTCATGACATGGTTCTCCTCCCTACGGCCTTCTCATACTGTATGTCTCATGACATGGTTCTCCTGTCTACAGCCTTCACATACTGTATGTCTCATGACATGGTTCTCCTCCCTACAGCCTTCACATACTGTATGTCTCGTGACATGGTTCTCCTCCCTACAGCCTTCACATACTGTATGTCTCATCACATGGTTCTCCTCCCTACAGCCTTCACATACTGTATGTCTCATGACATGGTTCTCCTGTCTACAGCCTTCACATACTGTATGTCTCATGACATGGTTCTCCTGTCTACAGCCTTCACATACTGTATGTCTCATGACATGGTTCTCCTCCCTACAGCCTTCACATACTGTATGTCTCGTGACATGGTTCTCCTCCCTACAGCCTTCACATACTGTATGTCTCATGACATGGTTCTCCTCCCTACAGCCTTCACATACTGTATGTCTCATGACATGGTTCTCCTGTCTACAGCCTTCACATACTGTATGTCTCATGACATGGTTCTCCTCCCTACAGCCTCTCAGGTCTTGTGGTGTTTGGGGGCTGTTGTGCAGTTTTCAATTCAGGATGGCTGCATGGTGACAGGGAGAGCCCATTCCAGCTGGTGCTAGCCTCACTGTGTATGTGTGTTTGGTGTGTGTGTGTCTGTTTGGTGTGTGTGTGTTTGGTGTGTGTTTGTTTGGTGTGTGTGTGTGTTTGGTGTGTGTTTGGTGTGTGTGTGGTGTGATTGGTGTGTGTGTGTGTGTGTGTGGTGTATGTGTTTGGTGTGTCTGTGTGTGTGTGTGTGTGTGTTTGGTGTGTGTGTGTGTTTGGTGTGTGTGTGTGTGTGTGTGTTTGGTGTGTGTGTGTGTGTTTGGTGTGTGTGTTTAGTGTGTGTCGTGAGGTGTTGTTTCCCATACAGACTTGGACCAGCTGGTGCCTCTCTCTGACAAATGACAATGTGTTTGTTAACAGTGTTCTCTGTCCACCTGCTGAGTTTGACTAGTGTGTGTGTGTGTGTGTGTGTGTGTGTGTGTGTGTGTGTGTGTGTGTGTGTGTGTGTGTGTGTGTGTTGTGTCTGGTGTGTGTGTGTGTGTGCCCACCTGCTGAGGTGACTGCATTAAAATCCTCTCAACAAATTACCTGCATAATTAACAGCTAAAGATCTGAGACACTGACAGACTGCTGGTAGTAATGTGTTGTAGGTATAGATATGATATACTGACAGACTGCTGGTAGTAATGTGTTGTAGGTATAGATATGATATACTGACAGACTGCTGGTAGTAATGTGTTGTAGTTATAGATATGATATGGTAGTAATGTGTTGTAGTTATAGATATGATATACTGACAGACTGCTGGTAGTAATGTGTTGTAGTTATAGATATGATATACTGACAGACTGCTAGTAGTAATGTGTTGTAGTTATAGATATGATATGGTAGTAATGTGTTGTAGTTATAGATATGATATACTGACAGACTGCTGGTAGTAATGTGTTGTAGTTATAGATATGATATGGTAGTAATGTGTTGTAGTTATAGATATGATATACTGACAGACTGCTAGTAGTAATGTGCTGTAGTTATAGATATGATATACTGACAGACTGCTGGTAGTAATGTGCTGTAGTTATAGATATGATATACTGACAGACTGCTGGTAGTAATGTGTTGTAGTTATAGATATGATATACTGACAGACTGCTGGTAGTAATGTGCTGTAGTTATAGATATGATATACTGACAGACTGCTGGTAGTGGTAGTAATGTGTTGTAGTTATAGATATGATATGGTAGTAATGTGTTGTAGTTATAGATATGATATACTGACAGACTGCTGGTAGTAATGTGTTGTAGTTATAGATATGATATACTGACAGACTGCTGGTAGTAATGTGTTGTAGTTATAGATATGATATACTGACAGACTGCTGGTAGTAATGTGTTGTAGTTATAGATATGATATACTGGCAGACTGCTGGTAGTAATGTGTTGTAGTTATAGATATGATATGGTAGTAATGTGTTGTAGTTATAGATATGATATACTGACAGACTGCTGGTAGTAATGTGTTGTAGTTATAGATATGATATACTGACAGACTGCTGGTAGTAATGTGTTGTAGTTATAGATATGATATACTGACATACTGCTGGTAGTGGTAGTAATGTGTTGTAGTTATAGATATGATATGGTAGTAATGTGTTGTAGTTATAGATATGATATACTGACAGACTGCTGGTAGTAATGTGTTGTAGTTATAGATATGATATACTGGCAGACTGCTGGTAGTAATGTGTTGTAGTTATAGATATGATATACTGACAGACTGCTGGTAGTAATGTGTTGTAGTTATAGATAGGATATACTGGCAGACTGCTGGTAGTAATGTGTTGTAGTTATAGATATGATATACTGGCAGACTGCTGGTAGTAATGTGTTGTAGTTATAGATATGATATACTGACAGACTGCTGGTAGTAATGTGTTGTAGTTATAGATATGATATGGTACTAATGTGTTGTAGTTATATATATGATATACTGACAGACTGCTGGTAGTAATGTGTTGTAGTTATAGATATGATATACTGGCAGACTGCTGGTAGTAATGTGTTGTAGTTATAGATATGATATACTGGCAGACTGCTGGTAGTAATGTGTTGTAGTTATAGATATGATATGGTAGTAATGTGTTGTAGTTATAGATATGATATACTGACAGACTGCTGGTAGTAATGTGTTGTAGTTATAGATATGATATACTGACAGACTGCTGGTAGTAATGTGTTGTAGTTATAGATATGATATACTGACAGACTGCTGGTAGTAATGTGTTGTAGTTATAGATATGATATGGTAGTAATGTGTTGTAGTTATAGATATGATATACTGACAGACTGCTGGTAGTAATGTGTTGTAGTTATAGATATTATATACTGACAGACTGCTGGTAGTAATGTGTTGTTGTAACGGTTTTCTGTATGAGAAGGAGAGTCGGACCAAAATGCAGCGTGTAGATTGCGATCCATGTTTTAATGAACAAACGTAAAACACGAATCAATGCAAACACTACAAAATAAAGAACGTGATGACCGTAACGAAAACCTAAAACAGCCTATCTGGTGAAAAACACATAGACAGGAACAATCACCCACAAACACACAGTGAAACCCAGGCTACCTAAATATGGTTCCCAATCAGAGACAATGACGAACACCTGCCTCTGACTGAGAACCATATCAGGCTGAACATAGAAATAGACAAACAAGACATGAAACATAGAATACCCACTCAGATCACACCCTGACCAATCAAAACATAGAAAATACAAAGTAAACTATGGTCAGGGCGTGACAGTACCCCCCCCCCAAGGTGCGGACTCCGGCCGCAAAACCTGAACCTATAGGGGAGGGTCTGGGTGGGCATCTGTCCGCGGTGGCGGCTCTGGCGCTGGACGTGGACCCCACTCCATGACAGTTTTAATCCCCCTCCTAAACGTCCCTAAATAGGTTACCCACCACAATGATAACATGGGACAGAGGGACAGCTCGGGACAGAGGTAACTCGGGACAGATAGGTAGCTCAGCACTGAGAGGAAGCTCAGCACTGAGAAGAAGCTCAGCACTGAGAGGAAGCCCAGGCAGGTAGTAGAAACTACCAGAACCTGGCTGGCTGGCGGTTTCAGCAGATCCTGGTCGACTAGCAGATCTGGGAGAATCTGGTCGACTGGCGGATCTGGGAGAATCTGGTCGACTGGCGGATCTGGGAGAATCTGGTCGACTGGCGGATCTGGGAGAATCTGGTCGACTGGCGGATCTGGGAGAATCTGGTCGACTGGCGGATCTGGGAGAATCTGGTCGACTGGCGGATCTGGGAGAATCTGGTCGACTGGCGGATCTGGGAGAATCTGGTCGACTGGCGGATCTGGGAGAATCTGGTCGACTGGCGGATCTGGGAGAATCTGGTCGACTGGCAGATCTGGGAGAATCTGGACGACTGGCAGATCTGAGAGAGTCTGGACGACTGGCAGATCTGGAAGAGTCTGGACGACTGGCAGATCTGGAAGAGTCTGGTCGACTGGCAGATCTGGAAGAGTCTGGTCGACTGGCAGATCTGGAAGAGTCTGGTCGACTAGCAGATCTGGAAGAGTCTGGACGACTGGCAGATCTGGAAGAGTCTGGACGACTGGCAGATCTGGAAGAGTCTGGACGACTGGCAGATCTGGAAGAGTCTGGACGACTGGCAGATCTGGAAGAGTCTGGACGACTGGCAGATCTGGAAGAGTCTGGTCGACTGGCAGCTCTGTCTGCTCCATGCTGACTGGCTGCTCCATGCTGACTGGCAGCTCTGGCTGCTCCATGCTGACTGGCTGCTCCATGCTGACTGGCAGCTCTGGCTGCTCCATGCTGACTGGCTGCTCTGGCTGCTCCATGCTGACTGGCTGCTCTGGCTGCTCCATGCTGACTGGCTGCTCCATGCTGACTGGCTGCTCCATGCTGACTGGCGGCCCTGGCTGCTCCATGCTGACTGGCGGCCCTGGCTGCTCCATGCTGACTGGCGGCCCTGGCTGCTCCATGCTGACTGGCGGCCCTGGCTGCTCCATGCTAACTGGCAGCTCTGGCGGCTCCTTGCAGACTGGCAGCTCTGGCGGCTCCTTGCAGACTGGCAGCTTTGGCGGCATCCTGCAGACAGGCAGCTCTGGCGGCTCCTTGCAGACGGGCAGCTCCATGCAGACTGGCAGCTCTATGCAGACTGGCAGCTCCATGCAGACTGGCAGCTCCTTGCAGACTGGCAGCTCCTTGCAGACTGGCAGCTCCTTGCAGACTGGCAGCTCTAAGCTAACTGGCAGCTCTATGCTAACTGGCAGCTCTATGCTAACTGGCAGTTCTGAACAGGCGGGAGACTCCGGCAGCGCTGTAGAGGCGGAAAGCTCTGACAGCGCTAAACAGGCGGGAGACTCCGACAGCGCTGGAGAGGAGGAGGGCTCCGACAGCGCTGGACAGGCGAGGCGCACTGTAGGCCTGATGCGTGGTACTGGCACTGGTGGTACTGGGCCAAGGACACGCACAGGAAGCCTGGTGCGGGGAGCTGCTACCGGAGGGCTGGGGTGTGGAGGTGGTACTGGAAAAACCGGACCGTGCAGGCGCACTGGAGCTCTTGAGCACCGAGCCTGCCCAACCTTACCTGGTTGAATGCTCACGGTCGCCCTGCCAGTGCGGCGAGGTGGAATAGCCCGCACTGGGCTATGCAGGCGAACCGGAGACACCGAGCGCAAGGCTGGTGCCATGTAAGCCGGCCCAAGGAGACGCACTGGGGACCAGCTGCGTAGAGCCGGCTTCATGGCATTAGGCTCGACGCTCAATCTAGCCCGGCAGACACGCGGAGCTGGAATATACCGCACCGGGCTATGCACCCGCACTGGAGACACCGTGCGCACCACTGCATAACACGGTGCCTGTCCGGTCTCTCTAGCCCCCCGGTAAGCACAGGGAGTCTGCTCAGGTCTCCTACCTGGCATAGCCATACTCCCTGTTAGCCCCCCCCCAAGAAATTTTTGGGGCTGCCTCTCAGGCTTCCATCCGCGTCGCCGTGCTGCCTTCTCATACCAGCGCCTCTCTGCTTTCACCGCCTCCATTCTACGGTAACCCTCCTCGCACTGCTCCAGCGAATCCCAGGCGGGCTCCGGCACTCTCCCTGGGTCGGCCGCCCACCTGTCGATCTCCTCCCAAGTAGTATACTCCATACTGTACTCCTCCTTGGGCTGTTCCTGTTGTTTCTTATCCCGCTGCACCTTAGTGCGGCTACACTCCCCTGGTTTAGCCCAGGGTCCTCTCCCGTCGAGGATTTCCTCCCATGTCCAGAAATCCTTATTGCGCTTCTCCTCGCGCTGCTCCTGCCTGTTGACACGCTGCTTGGTCCGTTGGTGGTGGGTGATTCTGTAACGGTTTTCTGTATGAGAAGGAGAGTCGGACCAAAATGCAGCGTGTAGATTGCGATCCATGTTTTAATGAACAAACGTAAAACACGAATCAATGCAAACACTACAAAATAAAGAACGTGATGACCGTAACGAAAACCTAAAACAGCCTATCTGGTGAAAAACACATAGACAGGAACAATCACCCACAAACACACAGTGAAACCCAGGCTACCTAAATATGGTTCCCAATCAGAGACAATGACGAACACCTGCCTCTGACTGAGAACCATATCAGGCTGAACATAGAAATAGACAAACAAGACATGAAACATAGAATACCCACTCAGATCACACCCTGACCAATCAAAACATAGAAAATACAAAGTAAACTATGGTCAGGGCGTGACAGTTGTAGGTATAGATATGATATACTGACAGACTGCTGGTAGTAATGTGCTGTAGTTATAGATATGATATACTGACAGACTGCTGGTAGTAATGTGTTGTAGTTATAGATATGATATACTGACAGACTGATGGTAGTAATGTGTTGTAATTATAGATATGATATGGTAGTAATGTGTTGTAGTTATAGATATGATATACTGACAGACTGCTGGTAGTATTGTGTTGTAGTTATAGATATGATATACTGACAGACTGCTGGTAGTAATGTGTTGTAGTTATAGATATGATATACTGACAGACTGCTGTTAGTAATGGGTTGCAGTTATAGATATGATATGGTAGTAATGTGTTGTAGGTATAAATATGATATACTGACAGACTGCTGGTAGTAATGTGTTGTAGTTATAGATATGATATGGTAGTAATGTGTTGTAGTTATAGATATGATATACTGGCAGACTGCTGGTAGTAATGTGTTGTAGTTATAGCTATGATATACTGACAGACTGCTGGTAGTAATGTGTTGTAGTTATAGATATGATATACTGACATACTGCTGGTAGTAATGTGTTGTAGTTATAGATATGATATACTGGCAGACTGCTGGTAGTAATGTGTTGTAGTTATAGATATGATATACTGACAGACTGCTGGTAGTAATGTGTTGTAGTTATAGATATGATATACTGGCAGACTGCTGGTAGTAATGTGTTGTAGTTATAGATATGATATACTGACAGACTGCTGGTAGTACTGTGTTGTTGTAATGGACTACAGGAGGGTTTCACACAGTCTTCTGATGACACTGATATAAACCAAGGAGGAGACAGCAAATTTAAATGACAATGATTATTTTGACCAAGATAATGATTATTATGACCAAGATAATGGTATGATTAACTATGACCAAGATAATGATTATGACCAAGATAATGGTATGATTAACTATGACCAAGATAATGATTATGACCAAGATAATGGTATGATTATTATGACCAAGATAATGATATGAACTATTATGACCAAGATAACAGTTATTATGACCAAGATAGTGATTATTATGACCAAGATAATGATACAATTAATTATGACCAAGATAATGGTATGATTATTATGACCAAGATAATGATATGAACTATTATGGCCAAGATAACGATTATTATGACCAAGATAATGGTACGATTAATTATGACCAAGATAATGATTATTATGACCAAGATAATGTTTATTATGACCAAGATAATGATATGATTATAATGACCAAGATAATGATATGAACTATTATGGCCAAGATAATCATAGAAAAGTAATCTAATGAACAGGGAATGTGATTCTATTTTACTTCTTATTCTCAATCTACACTGAACAAAAATATAAACACAACATTAAACAATTTCAAAGATTACAGTTCATTTAAGGAAATTAGTCAATTGTAATATATTAATTAGGCCCTAATGTATGGATTTCAAATGACTGGGAATTGCAAATATGCATCTGTTGGTCTTAGATACCTTAAAAAAAGTAGGGGCGTGGATCAGAAAACCAGTCAGTATCTGGTGTGACAAACCATTTGCCTCAAGCAGCTCTTACCCATCTCCTTCACATAGAGTTGATCAGGCTGTTGATTGTGGCCTGTGGAATGTTGTCCCACTCCTCTTCCGTGGCTGTGTGAAGTTGCTTGATATTGGCGGGAACTGGAACACGACGTCATACACGTAGATCCAGAGCATCCCAAACATGCTCAATGGGTGACATGTCTGGTGAGTATGCAGGCCATGGAAGAACTGGGACATTTTCAGCTTCCAGGAATTGTGTGCAGATCCTTGCAATATTGGGGCCGTGCATTATCATGCTGAGACATGAGGTGAGGGCCATAACCCTGTCCATACCGTAACCATGCCCATACCATAACCCTTCCCATACCATAACCCTACCCATACCATAACCCTACCCATACCATAACCCTGCCCATACCATACCATGACCCTACCCATACCATAACCCTACCCATACCATAACACTACCCCTACCCCTACCATAACCCTACCCATACCATAATCCTGCCCCTACCATAACCCTGCCCCTACCATAACCCTGCCCATACCATAACCCTACCCATACCATTCCCTTACCCATACCATAACCCTGCCCATACCGTAACCCTACCCATACCATAACCCTGCCCATAACATAACCCTACCCATACCATAACCCTGCCCATAACATAACCCTACCCATACTACCATGACCCTACCCATACCATATTCCTACCCCTACCATAACACTAACCATAACATAACCCTACCCATACCATAACCCTACCCATACCATACACCTACCCATACCATAGCCCTACCCATACCATAACTCTACCCATACCATAAACCTGCCCATACCATAACCCTACCCCTACCATGACCCTACCCATACCATAACCCTACCCCTACCATAACACTAACCATAACATAACCCTACCCATACCATAACCCTACCCATACCATACACCTACCCATACCATAGCCCTACCCATACCATAACTCTACCCATACCATAAACCTGCCCATACCATAACCCTACCACCACCCCATGGGGCACTCTGCTCACAACGTTGACATCAGCAAACCGCTCGCCAAGACATCACCATACACGCTGTCTGCCATCTGCCTGGTACAGTTGAAACTGGGATTAATCTGTGAAGAGCACATTTCTCCACCGTACCAGTGTCCATCAAAGTTGAGCATTTGCCCACTGAAGTCGGTTACGACGCCGAATTGCAGTCAGGTCAAGACTTTGGTGAGGAAGACGAGCCTGCAGATGAGCTTCCCTGAGACGATTTCTGACAGTTTGTGCAGAAATTCATCGGTTGTGCAAACCAACAGTTTCATCTCGGACGATCCCTCAGGTCAAGAAGCTGGATGTGGAGGTCCTGGGCTGGCGTGGTTACAAGTGGTCTGTGGTTGTGAGGCCGGTTGGACGTACTGCCAAATTCTCTAAAATTATGTTGGAGGCGGCTTATAGTAGAGAAATTAACATTTAATTATCTGGCAACAGTGGACATTCTTGCAGTCAGCATGCCAGTTGCACACTCCCTCAAAACTTGAGACATCTGTGGCATTGTGTTTTGTGACAAAACTGCATATTTTAGAATGGCCTTTTATTATCCCCAGCACAAGGTGCACCTTTGTAATGTTTTTCGGTTTTAATCAGTTTCTTGACATGCCACACCGGTCAAATTTGTGCAATAGTTTTTTTGAGAAATCCGTTTTGTTTTGCGCACATTGAACATTTGGGTATTGTTTATTTCAGCTCATGAAACATGGGACCAACACTTTACATGTTGTGTTTATAATTTTGTTCAGTGTGTATCTCGATCCCGATCTCAATCCAATCTTAATTTGTTCGTGGTCTGCTGTCCTAAAAACCCAACTCCCTCCCTCCCTCCCTCCCTCCCTCCCTCCCTCCCTCCCTCCCTCCCTCCCTCCCTCCCTCCCTCCCTCCCTCCCTCCCTCCCTCCCTCCCCTCCCTCTCTCCCTCCCTCCCTCCCTCCCTCCCTCCCTCCCTCCCTCCCTCTCCTTCTCGTTCTAAACGTCCTATATGTTGTCCTGTAATATCTCATTATGTTGTAGACTGTTAGTCAGCGTTTTAAGTGTACAAACTGACAGTTTCTCCTCATGTTTTCCTGATTTTTTCTGCTTCCCTGTGCAGCTGTGGCAGCAGGAAATACTGTTTGCTGATTCCTGTTTCTGCTGCGTAGCTGCATGTATTTCCCCCAGGTAGTGTAACCTGGGAGTCATATTGACATGTTGGTGTTTTCACAGCGCCGTGCGGAGGCCGCTCGACAGGGTCAGAGGGGACCGTCCTGTCCCCAAATTACCCCCGTAATTATACCCAGAGTCTGACCTGCGTCTACCACATCTTTGTCCCCGGGGACTTTGGTAAGTATTCTCTCTCTGGTTTAATTCTGCTCTTTCTCTCTCTCTCTCTCTCTCTCTCTCTCTCTCTCTCTCTCTCTCTCTCTCAATCACAAACTCTGTCCCTCTCTTTATCTCTCCCTCCCCTCTCTCTCTTTATCTCTCCCTCCCCTCTCGGTCTCTCCCTCCCCTCTCTCTCCTTCTCCCCCCTTCTCAGTTTCTCACTCCCCCTCTCTCTCTCTCCTTCTCTCTCCCTCCCCAGCTCTCCCTCTCTCTCTCCTTCTCTTTCCCTCCCCCCTCTCTCTCTCTCCTTCTCTTTCCCTTCTCCCTCTCCCTCTCTCTCCCTCTCCCTCTCCCTCTCCCTCTCCCCCCCCTCTCTCTCTCCCTCTCTCTCCCTCTCTCTCCCTCTCCCTCTGTCTCTGTCTCTGTCTCTGTCTCTGTCTCTCTGCAGTTTGTGCTGCTGTCTCATAATGTCCCATAGACCATGGTTGCTGTTGTTCAGCTGCTATAGGTAATGTAGTGAACTGCAACAGAACAGTGCGGTGTTTCTACTGTATATGTGGCTCTACTGAGGAAGTAGGAGGCATTCTGCTTTACAGGAAACACAAGATAATAGTTCAACTCCAGTCCAGTGTATTATAACTACTGACACCACCTCACATTACCAAGATTTGATCATTCAGGATGCGGACAGAAAGCCTTATCAGAAACCACGGTGGTTATATGTCTCCTATACATGTAGTGAACTATAGCTACATTTTCAGCAACAAGATGGTGGTTCTACGTCGGGCTTTACTAACGAGGTGGAGGAATTTGTGTCTCGGGAGAAACAAAAAGCTGTGATTATAACTGACCTCACCTTTTTACCGACTCAGAGAACATTTGGATATTCAGGATAAAGTCAAACCAAAAACAAAAACCCACAACAGGTCAAGTGAAGGGTCAAAGACAAACTGGTAACTACTAATGAGGTGGAGGAAGAGTCTCAGGAGAAACACAATAGTTATCCCTTGGCCAGCTACAGTACTGTGACATGTCGGCTCACTGACCGCAGGTTACCGACCTAGAGACGATTTGGCCAATCAGGATGAGGACAGAAAAACATTATTTAGAAACCGTGGTGATTACGGTCTCCTCCATGTTAACAACATCAGGATGAGGACAGAAAAACATTATTTAGAAACCGTGGTGATTACGGTCTCCTCCATGTTAACAACAGAGTTGTCTTTCTATATGATTGCATTAATAAGACAGAGGGACTGAGTCTCAGAGAACAACAGGGCTGGTTTTACTAATAAGACAGAGGGACTGTGTCTCAGAGAACAACAGGGCTGGTTTTACTAATAAGACAGAGGGACTGTGTCTCAGAGAACAACAGGGCTGGTTTTACTAATAAGACAGAGGGACTGTGTCTCAGAGAACAACAGGGCTGGTTTTACTAATAAGACAGAGGGACTGAGTCTCAGAGAACAACAGGGCTGGTTTTACTAATAAGACAGAGGGACTGTGTCTCAGAGAACAACAGGGCTGGTTTTACTAATAAGACAGAGGGACTGTGTCTCAGAGAACAACAGGGCTGGTTTTACTAATAAGACAGAGGGACTGTGTATCAGAGAACAACAGGGCTGGTTTTACTAATAAGACAGAGGGACTGAGTCTCAGAGAACAACAGGGCTGGTTTTGCTAATAAGACAGAGGGACTGTGTCTCAGAGAACAACAGGGCTGGTTTTACTAATAAGACAGAGGGACTGTGTCTCAGAGAACAACAGGGCTGGTTTTACTAATAAGACAGAGGGACTGTGTCTCAGAGAACAACAGGGCTGGTTTTACTAATAAGACAGAGGGACTGAGTCTCAGAGAACAACAGGGCTGGTTTTACTAATAAGACAGAGGGACTGTGTCTCAGAGAACAACAGGGCTGGTTTTACTAATAAGACAGAGGGACTGTGTCTCAGAGAACAACAGGGCTGGTTTTACTAATAAGACAGAGGGACTGTGTATCAGAGAACAACAGGGCTGGTTTTACTAATAAGACAGAGGGACTGAGTCTCAGAGAACAACAGGGCTGGTTTTGCTAATAAGACAGAGGGACTGTGTCTCAGAGAACAACAGGGCTGGTTTTACTAATAAGACAGAGGGACTGTGTCTCAGAGAACAACAGGGCTGGTTTTACTAATAAGACAGAGGAACTGTGTCTCAGAGAACAACAGGGCTGGTTTTACTTATAAGACAGAGGGACTGTGTCTCAGAGAACAACAGGGCTGGTTTTGCTAATAAGACAGAGGGACTGTGTCTCAGAGAACAACAGGGCTGGTTTTACTAATAAGACAGAGGGACTGTGTCTCAGAGAACAACAGGGCTGGTTTTACTAATAAGACAGAGGGACTGTGTCTCAGAGAACAACAGGGCTGGTTTTACTAATAAGACAGAGGGACTGTGTCTCAGAGAACAACAGGGCTGGTTTTACTAATAAGACAGAGGGACTGTGTCTCAGAGAACAACAGGGCTGGTTTTACTAATAAGACAGAGGGACTGTGTCTCAGAGAACAACAGGGCTGGTTTTACTAATAAGACAGAGGGACTGTGTCTCAGAGAACAACAGGGCTGGTTTTACTAATAAGACAGAGGGACTGTGTATCAGAGAACAACAGGGCTGGTTTTACTAATAAGACAGAGGGACTGAGTCTCAGAGAACAACAGGGCTGGTTTTGCTAATAAGACAGAGGGACTGTGTCTCAGAGAACAACAGGGCTGGTTTTACTAATAAGACAGAGGGACTGTGTCTCAGAGAACAACAGGGCTGGTTTTACTAATAAGACAGAGGAACTGTGTCTCAGAGAACAACAGGGCTGGTTTTACTTATAAGACAGAGGGACTGTGTCTCAGAGAACAACAGGGCTGGTTTTGCTAATAAGACAGAGGGACTGTGTCTCAGAGAACAACAGGGCTGGTTTTACTAATAAGACAGAGGGACTGTGTCTCAGAGAACAACAGGGCTGGTTTTACTAATAAGACAGAGGGACTGTGTCTCAGAGAACAACAGGGCTGGTTTTACTAATAAGACAGAGGGACTGTGTCTCAGAGAACAACAGGGCTGGTTTTACTAATAAGACAGAGGGACTGTGTCTCAGAGAACAACAGGGCTGGTTTTACTAATAAGACAGAGGGACTGTGTCTCAGAGAACAACAGGGCTGGTTTTACTAATAAGACAGAGGGACTGTGTCTCAGAGAACAACAGGGCTGGTTTTACTAATAAGACAGAGGGACTGTGTCTCAGAGAACAACAGGGCTGGTTTTACTAATAAGACAGAGGGACTGTGTATCAGAGAACAACAGGGCTGGTTTTACTAATAAGACAGAGGGACTGAGTCTCAGAGAACAACAGGGCTGGTTTTACTAATAAGACAGAGGGACTGAGTCTCAGAGAACAACAGGGCTGGTTTTACTAATAAGACAGAGGAACTGTGTCTCAGAGAACAACAGGGCTGGTTTTACTAATAACACAGAAGGACTGTGTCTCAGAACAACAGGGCTGGTTTTACTAATAAGACAGTGGGACTGTGTCTCAGAACAACAGGGCTGGTTTTTACTAATAAGACAGAGGGACTGAGTCTCAGAGAACAACAGGGCTGGTTTTTACTAATAAGACAGAGGGACTGAGTCTCAGAGAACAACAGGGCTGTTTTTTACTAATAAGACAGAGGGACTGTGTCTCAGAGAACAACAGGGCTGGTTTTACTAATAAGACAGAGGGACTGAGTCTCAGAGAACAACAGGGCTGGTTTTACTAATAAGACAGAGGAACTGTGTCTCAGAACAATGGGCCTGGTCCTCAATGGACATGGTATTCCATGGACTTCCTGTTACCCAAAATGCAACACCATAGTACATCATTAACTATCTTACAAACTTCTCCTCAATGGACGTGGTATTCCATTTTATTTGATTTTATTTCTGCCTTATTATCAATCCCTCTCACTAAGTGGCCCTGAATTGATGAGAGGATTGAAGTTATGTCCTCTTATCGAGCCAGGGGGACATTTCCTAAAGAACTCCATGATTGTTACACATGCTTGAATTAATCTCCGGGTTTGACAAACTGTCTTGACAGTTAGGATTATTTTGTTGCCATCTTCCACTTCTCAGGGAGTCAGACACACTGTGTGTGTCCTAAATGCCACCCCAAGCCCCCTTCCAACATAGTGCACTACTTCTGATAAGGGTCCATTAGGGTGCCATTTGAGAAGTTGCCTTCCACATGGTTTTTAAATGACCGCTCCCATTTCGACATGTCTTCATGGCTGCTGACTAGACTGCTCAGAATGCTGACAAATGGCTGAATGGAGCATGAGGCTCTAGGGAGAGAAAAAGAAAACTTGCCCTACCTGTGACAATATATCATATCCCTTTACAACAACACCCATGGACTATGTGTGTTGTCTGCTTCTTAAAATGGCAAACCATTCTGTATTTAGTGCACTATGAAGGGCATAGGGTACCATTCAGGACTCATGACGGTAGTATACATCTGTGGCAGAGGACCTCCCTGATGTGTCTTGACCAAACAGACACTTGAAGTCAAGGGGTCACATCCCGAATTGAACCCTATTCCCTTATTTAGTGAACTACTTTTGACCAGAAGGGCCCTGGTTGAAAGGAGTGCATTTTAAATAGGAATAAGGGTGGCATTTGGGTTTGTGTCCTCGGTCGGGATGTATTGGTCTCAGCTGGGCTGGCAGAGGAAGGTCAGGCTAAAAAATCACCTCATAAATTGAGGGCCATTCAGAGGGGGTTGATAACAAGTACATTTAGAAATTGTTGCTGTTATTGCTGCTGGTGTTTCTGTTGTTGGTGCTGTTGTTGTTGCTGTTTTTGTTGTTGTTGCTGTTGTTGTTGTTTTGGTGCTGTTGTTGTTGTTGCTGTTGTTGTTGCTGTTGTTGTTGTTGTTGTTGTTGTTGTTGTTGTTGTTGCTGTTTTTGTTGTTTTGGTGCTGTTGTTGTTGTTGCTGTTGTTGTTGCTGCTTTTTGTTGTTGTTGGTGTTGCTGTTGTTGTTGCTGTTATTGCTGCTGGTGTTTCTGTTGTTGTTGCTGTTTTTGTTGTTGTTGTTGTTGCTGTTGTTGTTGTTTTGGTGCTGTTGTTGTTGTTGCTGTTGTTGTTGTTTTGGTGCTGTTGTTGCTGTTGTTGTTGCTGTTTTTGTTGTTGTTGGTGTTGCTGTTGTTGTTGCTGTTTTTGTTGTTGTTGCTGTTGTTGTTGTTGTTGTTGTTGTTGTTGGTGTTGCTGTTGTTGTTGGTGGTGTTGTTGGTGCTGTTGTTGTTGTTGTTGGTGTTGCTGTTGTTGTTGTTGTTGTTGTTGTTGTTGGTGTCGCTGTTGTTGTTGTTGCTGTTGTTGTTGTTGTTGTTGGTGGTGTTGCTGTTGTCGTTGTTGGTGTTGCTGTAGTTGTTGGTGTTGCTGTTGTTGTTGCCGTTTTTGTTGTTGTTGCTGTTGTTGTTGTTGTTGTTGTTGTTGTTGGTGTTGCTGTTGTTGTTGGTGGTGTTGTTGGTGCTGTTGTTGTTGTTGTTGGTGTTGCTGTTGTTGTTGTTGTTGTTGTTGTTGTTGGTGTCGCTGTTGTTGTTGTTGCTGTTGTTGTTGTTGTTGTTGGTGGTGTTGCTGTTGTCGTTGTTGGTGTTGCTGTAGTTGTTGGTGTTGCTGTTGTTACTGCTGTTGTTGTTGCCGTTGTTGCTGTTCTTCTTGTTGTTGTTGATTTTTTTAGCCAACAGAAACAGAGTAAACAGCCGACAGACAATAACACACATATGCTGGTATGTAATGTTGTTGCTGCTGTTAGCCATTTGAATTGTATTTGTCTAATAGGATCCATAGAAAAACACACACACACTGCCAGCCAATGTTCTTATGCTAATGTCATTGATGGTGTTTGCATGACAGAAAGCAGGGCGAGTCTTTGATGGCTAATGGTTTTCAGCCATGCTGCTAATGTGCTCTGTACAGTAGATACAGGAGAGGCACCCTATTACTTATATAGTGCACTACTTTATATATATATGGCCTCTAGTCAAAAGTAGTGCACTACTTTTATATATATGGGCTCTAGTCAAAAGTAGTGCACTATACAGGAATAGGGTGCCATTTGGGATGTATCCTGTGTAGAACACTACTGACAGACTGATGGACTGTACATGCTGTTATAACACTACTGACAGACTGATGGACTGTACATGCTATTATAACACTACTGACAGACTGATGGACTGTAAACACTATTATAACACTACTGACAGACTGATGGACTGTACATGCTGTTATACTATTATAACACTACTGACAGACTGATGGACTGTACATGCTATTATAACACTACTGACAGACTGATGGACTGTACACACTATTATAACACTACTGACAGACTGATGGACTGTACATGCTGTTATACTATTATAACACTACTGACAGACTGATGGACTGTACATGCTGTTATAACACTACTGACAGCCTGATGGACTGTACACACTATTATAACACTACTGACAGACTGATGGACTGTACACACTATTATAACACTACTGACAGACTGATGGACTGTAAACACTATTATAACACTACTGACAGACTGATGGACTGTACATGCTGTTATAACACTACTGACAGACTGATGGACTGTACACACTATTATAACACTACTGACAGACTGATGGACTGTACACACTATTATAACACTACTGACAGACTGATGGACTGTACACACTATTATAACACTACTGACAGACTGATGGACTGTACATGCTGTTATAACACTACTGACAGACTGATGGACTGTACATGCTGTTAGAACACTACTGACAGACTGATGGACTGTACACACTATTATAACACTACTGACAGACTGATGGACTGTACACACTATTATAACACTACTGACAGACTGATGGACTGTACATGCTGTTATACTATTATAACACTACTGACAGACTGATGGACTGTACATGCTATTATAACACTACTGACAGTCTGATGCTGTACATGCTGTTATACTATTATAACACTACTGACAGTCTGATGGACTGTACATGCTGTTAGAACACTACTGACAGTCTGATGCACTGTACACACTATTATAACACTACTGACAGACTGATGGACTGTACATGCTGTTATACTATTATAACACTACTGACAGACTGATGGACTGTACATGCTATTATAACACTACTGACAGTCTGATGATGTACATGCTGTTATACTATTATAACACTACTGACAGTCTGATGGACTGTACATGCTGTTAGAACACTACTGACAGACTGATGGACTGTACACACTATTATAACACTACTGACAGACTGATGGACTGTACATGCTGTTATACTATTATAACACTAATGACAGACTGATGGACTGTACACACTATTATAACACTACTGACAGACTGATGGACTGTACATGCTATTGTAACACTACTGACAGACTGATGGACTGTAAACACTATTATACTATTATATGCGGATGTACTACTTCCGGCGCCGACAGAGATGGCCGCCTCGCTTCGCGTTCCTAGGAAACTATGCAGTTTTTTGTTTTTTTACGTGTTATTTCTTACATTAGTACCCCAGGTCATCTTAGGTTTCATTACATACAGTCGAGAAGAACTACTGAATATAAGATCAGCATCAACTCACCATCAGTACGACCAAGAATATGTTTTTCGCGACGCGGATCCTGTGTTCTGCCTTACAAACAGGACAACGGAGTGGATCCTATGCAGCGACCCAAAAAAACGACTCCGAAAGAGAGGGAAACGAGGCGGTCTTCTGGTCAGACTCCGGAGACGGGCACAGCGCGCACCACTCCCTAGCATTCTTCTTGCCAATGTCCAGTCTCTTGACAACAAGGTTGATGAAATCCGAGCAAGGGTAGCATTCCAGAGGGACATCAGAGACTGTAACGTTCTTTGCTTCACGGAAACGTGGCTTACTGGAGAGACGCAATCCGAAGCGGTGCAGCCAACAGGTTTCTCCACGCATCGCGCAGACAGGAAAAAACATCTTTCTGGTAAAAAGAGGGGCGGGGGCGTATGCCTTATGACTAACGTGACATGGTGCGATGAAAGAAACATACAGGAACTCAAATCCTTCTGTTCACCTGATTTAGAATTCCTCACAATCAAATGTAGACCGCATTATCTACCAAGAGAATTCTCTTCGATTATAATCACAGCCGTATATATCCCCCCCCAAGCAGACACATCGATGGCTCTGAACGAACTTTATTTAACTCTCTGCAAACTGGAAACAATTTATCCGGAGGCTGCATTCATTGTAGCTGGGGATTTTAACAAGGCTAATCTGAAAACAAGACTCCCCAAATTTTATCAGCATATCGATTGCGCAACCAGGGGAGGAAAGACCTTGGACCATTGTTACTCTAACTTCCGCGACGCATATAAGGCCCTGCCCCGCCCCCCTTTCGGAAAAGCTGACCACGACTCCATTTTGTTGATCCCTGCCTACAGACAGAAACTAAAACAAGAGGCTCCCACGCTGAGGTCTGTCCAACGCTGGTCCGACCAAGCTGACTCCACACTCCAAGACTGCTTCCATCACGTGGACTGGGAGATGTTTCGTATTGCGTCAGATAACAACATTGACGAATACGCTGATTCGGTGTGCGAGTTCATTAGAACGTGCGTTGAAGATGTCGTTCCCATAGCAACGATTAAAACATTCCCTAACCAGAAACCGTGGATTGATGGCAGCATTCGTGTGAAACTGAAAGCGAGAACCACTGCTTTTAATCAGGGCAAGGTGTCTGGTAACATGACCGAATACAAACAGTGCAGCTATTCCCTCCGCAAGGCTATCAAACAAGCTAAGCGCCAGTACAGAGACAAAGTAGAATCTCAATTCAACGGCTCAGACACAAGAGGCATGTGGCAGGGTCTACAGTCAATCACGGACTACAGGAAGAAACCCAGCCCAGTCACGGACCAGGATGTCTTGCTCCCAGGCAGACTAAATAACTTTTTTGCCCGCTTTGAGGACAATACAGTGCCACTGACACGGCCTGCAACGAAAACATGCGGTCTCTCCTTCACTGCAGCCGAGGTGAGTAAGACATTTAAACGTGTTAACCCTCGCAAGGCTGCAGGCCCAGATGGCATCCCCAGCCGCGCCCTCAGAGCATGCGCAGACCAGCTGGCCGGTGTGTTTACGGACATATTCAATCAATCCCTATACCAGTCTGCTGTTCCCACATGCTTCAAGAGGGCCACCATTGTTCCTGTTCCCAAGAAAGCTAAGGTAACTGAGCTAAATGACTACCGCCCCGTAGCACTCACATCCGTCATCATGAAGTGCTTTGAGAGACTAGTCAAGGACCATATCACCTCCACCCTACCTGACACCCTAGACCCACTCCAATTTGCTTACCGCCCTAATAGGTCCACAGACGATGCAATCTCAACCACACTGCACACTGCCCTAACCCATCTGGACAAGAGGAATACCTATGTGAGAATGCTGTTCATCGACTACAGCTCGGCATTCAACACCATAGTACCCTCCAAGCTCGTCATCAAGCTCGAGACCCTGGGTCTCGACCCCGCCCTGTGCAACTGGGTACTGGACTTCCTGACGGGCCGCCCCCAGGTGGTGAGGGTAGGCAACAACATCTCCTCCCCGCTGATCCTCAACACTGGGGCCCCACAAGGTTGCGTTCTGAGCCCTCTCCTGTACTCCCTGTTCACCCACGACTGCGTGGCCACGCACGCCTCCAACTCAATCATCAAGTTTGCGGACGACACAACAGTGGTAGGCTTGATTACCAACAACGATGAGACGGCCTACAGGGAGGAGGTGAGGGCCCTCGGAGTGTGGTGTCAGGAAAACAACCTCACACTCAACGTCAACAAAACTAAGGAGATGATTGTGGACTTCAGGAAACAGCAGAGGGAACACCCCCCTATCCACATCGATGGAACAGTAGTGGAGAGGGTAGCAAGTTTTAAGTTCCTCGGCATACACATCACAGACAAACTGAATTGGTCCACTCACACAGACAGCATCGTGAAGAAGGCGCAGCAGCGCCTCTTCAACCTCAGGAGGCTGAAGAAATTCAGCTTGTCACCAAAAGCACTCACAAACTTCTACAGATGCACAATCGAGAGCATCCTGGCGGGCTGTATCACCGCCTGGTATGGCAACTGCACCGCCCTCAACCGTAAGGCTCTCCAGAGGGTAGTGAGGTCTGCACAACGCATCACCGGGGGCAAACTACCTGCCCTCCAGGACACCTACACCACCCGATGTCACAGGAAGGCCATAAAGATCATCAAGGACATCAACCACCCGAGCCACTGCCTGTTCACCCCGCTATCATCCAGAAGGCGAGGTCAGTACAGGTGCATCAAAGCTGGGACCGAGAGACTGAAAAACAGCTTCTATCTCAAGGCCATCAGACTGTTAAACAGCCACCACTAACACTGAGTGGCTGCTGCCAACACACTGACACTGACTCAACTCCAGCCACTTTAATAATGGGAATTGATGGGAAATGATGTAAATATATCACTAGCCACTTTAAACAATGCTACCTTATATAAATGTTACTTACCCTACATTATTCATCTCATACGCATACGTATATACTGTACTCTATATCATCGACGGTATCCTTATGTAATACATGTATCACTAGCCACTTTATACTATACTATGCCACTTGGTTTACATACTCATCTCATTTGTACATACTGTACCCGATACCATCTACTGTATCTTGCCTATGCTGCTCTGTATCATCACTCATTCATATATCCTTATGTACATATTCTTTATCCCCTTACACTGTGTACAAGACAGTAGTTTTGGAATTGTTAGTTAGATTACTTGTTATTACTGCATTGTCGGAACTAGAAGCACAAGCATTTCGCTACACTCGCATTAACATCTGCTAACCATGTGTATGTGACAAATAAAATTTGATTTGATTTGATTTGATTTTTAACACTACTGACAGACTGATGGACTGTACACACTATTATAACACTACTGACAGACTGATGGACTGTACATGCTATTATAACACTACTGACAGACTGATGGACTGTACACACTATTATAACACTACTGACAGACTGATGGACTGTACACACTATTATAACACTACTGACAGACTGATGGACTGTACATGCTGTTATAACACTACTGACAGACTGATGGACTGTGCATGCTGTTATACTATTATAACACTACTGACAGACTGATGGACTGTACATGCTGTTATACTATTAGAACACTACTGACAGACTGATGGACTGTACACACTATTATAACACTACTGACAGACTGATGGACTGTACATGCTATTATAACACTACTGACAGACTGATGGACTGTACACACTATTATAACACTACTGACAGACTGATGGACTGTACACACTATTATAACACTACTGACAGACTGATGGACTGTACATGCTGTTATACTATTATAACACTACTGACAGACTGATGGACTGTACATGCTATTATAACACTACTGACAGTCTGATGCTGTACATGCTGTTATACTATTATAACACTACTGACAGTCTGATGGACTGTACATGCTGTTAGAACACTACTGACAGTCTGATGCACTGTACACACTATTATAACACTACTGACAGACTGATGGACTGTACATGCTGTTATACTATTATAACACTACTGACAGACTGATGGACTGTACATGCTATTATAACACTACTGACAGTCTGATGATGTACATGCTGTTATACTATTATAACACTACTGACAGTCTGATGGACTGTACATGCTGTTAGAACACTACTGACAGACTGATGGACTGTACACACTATTATAACACTACTGACAGACTGATGGACTGTACATGCTGTTATACTATTATAACACTAATGACAGACTGATGGACTGTACACACTATTATAACACTACTGACAGACTGATGGACTGTACACACTATTATAACACTACTGACAGACTGATGGACTGTACACACTATTATAACACTACTGACAGACTGATGGACTGTACATGCTATTGTAACACTACTGACAGACTGATGGACTGTAAACACTATTATACTATTATAACACTACTGACAGACTGATGGACTGTACACACTATTATAACACTACTGACAGACTGATGGACTGTACATGCTATTATAACACTACTGACAGACTGATGGACTGTACACACTATTATAACACTACTGACAGACTGATGGACTGTACATGCTATTATAACACTACTGACAGACTGATGGACTGTAAACACTATTATAACACTACTGACAGACTGATGGACTGTACACACTATTATAACACTACTGACAGACTGATGGACTGTACACACTATTATAACACTACTGACAGACTGATGGACTGTACATGCTGTTATAACACTACTGACAGACTGATGGACTGTGCATGCTGTTATACTATTATAACACTACTGACAGACTGATGGACTGTACATGCTGTTATACTATTATAACACTACTGACAGACTGATGGACTGTACACACTATTATAACACTACTGACAGACTGATGGACTGTACATGATGTTATACTATTATAACACTACTGACAGACTGATGGACTGTACACACTATTATAACACTACTGACAGACTGATGGACTGTAAACACTATTATAACACTACTGACAGACTGATGGACTGTACATGCTGTTATACTATTATAACACTACTGACAGACTGATGGACTGTACACACTATTATAACACTACTGACAGACTGATGGACTGTACATGCTATTATAACACTACTGACAGTCTGATTCTGTACATGCTGTTATACTATTATAACACTACTGACAGACTGATGGACTGTAAACACTATTATAACACTACTGACAGACTGATGGACTGTAAACACTATTATAACACTACTGACAGACTGATGGACTGTACATGCTATTATAACACTACTGACAGTCTGATGCTGTACATGCTGTTATACTATTATAACACTACTGACAGACTGATGGACTGTAAACACTATTATAACACTACTGACAGACTGATGGACTGTACACACTATTATAACACTACTAACAGACTGATGGACTGTACATGCTGTTATAACACTACTGACAGACTGATGGACTGTAAACACTATTATAACACTACTGACATACTGATGGACTGTAAACACTATTATAACACTACTGACAGACTTATGGACTGTACACACTATTATAACACTACTGACAGACTGATGGACTGTAAACACTATTATAACACTACTGACAGACTGATGGACTGTACATGCTGTTATAACACTACTGACAGACTGATGGACTGTACATGCTATTATAACACTACTGACAGTCTGATGGACTGTAAACACTATGATAACACTACTGACAGACTGATGGACTGTACATGCTGTTATACTATTATAACACTACTGACAGACTGATGGACTGTACATGCTGTTAGAACACTACTGACAGACTGATGGACTGTACACACTATTATAACACTACTGACAGACTGATGGACTGTACACACTATTATAACACTACTGACAGACTGATGGACTGTAAACACTATTATAACACTACTGACAGACTGATGGACTGTACACACTATTATAACACTACTGACAGACGGATGGACTGTACATGATGTTATACTATTATAACACTACTGACAGACTGATGGACTGTACACACTATTATAACACTACTGACAGACTGATGGACTGTAAACACTATTATAACACTACTGACAGACTGATGTACTGTACATGCTGTTATACTATTATAACACTACTGACAGACTGATGGACTGTACACACTATTATAACACTACTGACAGACTGATGGACTGTACATGCTGTTATACTATTATAACACTACTGACAGACTGATGGACTGTACATGCTGTTATAACACTACTGACAGACTGATGGACTGTACATGCTGTTATACTATTATATCACTACTGACAGACTGATGGACTGTACATGCTATTATAACACTACTGACAGTCTGATGCTGTACATGCTGTTATACTATTATAACACTACTGACAGACTGATGGACTGTACACACTATTATAACACTACTGACAGACTGATGGACTGTACACACTATTATAACACTACTGACAGACTGATGGACTGTACACACTATTATAACACTACTGACATACTGATGGACTGTAAACACTATTATAACACTACTGACAGACTGATGGACTGTACATGCTGTTATACTATTATAACACTACTGACAGACTGATGGACTGTACACACTATTATAACACCACTGACAGACTGATGGACTGTAAACACTATTATAACACTACTGACAGACTGATGGACTGTAGATGCTGTTATACTATTATAACACTACTGACAGACTGATGGACTGTACACACTATTATAACACTACTGACAGACTGATGGACTGTACATGCTGTTATACTATTATAACACTACTGACAGACTGATGGACTGTACATGCTGTTATAACTCTACTGACAGACTGATGGACTGTACACACTATTATAACACTACTGACAGACTGATGGACTGTACACACTATTATAACACTACTGACAGACTGATGGACTGTACATGATGTTATACTATTATAACACTACTGACAGACTGATGGACTGTACACACTATTATAACACTACTGACAGACTGATGGACTGTACACACTATTATAACACTACTGACAGACTGATGGACTGTACATGCTATTATAACACTACTGACATACTGATGGACTGTACACACTATTATAACACTACTGACAGACTGATGGACTGTACATGCTGTTATACTATTATAACACTACTGACAGACTGATGGACTGTACATGCTATTATAACACTACTGACAGACTGATGGACTGTACATGCTGTTATACTATTATAACACTACTGACAGACTGATGGACTGTACACACTATTATAACACTACTGACAGACTGATGGACTGTACATGCTGTTATAACACTACTGACAGTCTGATGCTGTACATGCTGTTATACTATTATAACACTACTGACAGTCTGATGGACTGTACATGCTGTTAGAACACTACTGACAGACTGATGGACTGTACACACTATTATAACACTACTGACAGACTGATGGACTGTACATGCTGTTATACTATTATAACACTTCTGACAGTCTGATGCTGTACATGCTGTTATACTATTATAACACTCCTGACAGTCTGATGGACTATACATGCTGTTAGAACACTACTGACAGACTGATGGACTGTACACACTATTATAACACTACTGACAGACTGATGGACTGTACATGCTGTTATACTATTATAACACTACTGAAAAACTGATGGACTGTACATGCTATTATAACACTACTGACAGTCTGATGCTGTACATGCTGTTATACTATTATAACACTCCTGACAGTCTGATGGACTGTACATGCTGTTAGAACACTACTGACAGACTGATGGACTGTACACACTATTATAACACTACTGACAGACTGATGGACTGTACATGCTGTTATACTATTATAACACTACTGACAGACTGATGGACTGTACATGCTGTTATACTATTATAACACTACTGACAGACTGATGGACTGTACATGCTATTATAACACTACTGACAGACTGATGGACTGCACACACTATTATAACACTACTGACAGACTGATGGACTGTACATGCTGTTATACTATTATAACACTACTGACAGACTGATGGACTGTACATGCTGTTATACTATTATAACACTACTGACAGACTGATGGACTGTACACACTATTATAACACTACTGACAGACTGATGGACTGTACATGCTGTTATACTATTATAACACTACTGACAGACTGATGGACTGTACATGCTATTATAACACTACTGACAGACTGATGGACTGTACATGCTGTTATACTATTATAACACTACTGACAGACTGATGGACTGTAAACACTATTATAACACTACTGACAGACTGATGGACTGTACATGCTATTATAACACTACTGACAGACTGATGGACTGTACATGCTGTTATACTATTATAACACTACTGACAGACTGATGCTGTACATGCTGTTATAATGTTATTATGCAGTCAGTTCATACTAGAGACATTAGTTATAACATTAGAAGGAGACTCTATATTCTGTCATCTATACTAGAGGACATTAGTTATAACATTAGGATGTCCATACTAGAGACATTAGTTATAACATTAGAAGGAGACTCTATATTCTGCCATGCCCATACTAGATACATTAGTTATAACATTAGGAGTGTCTATATTCTGTCATGTCCATACTAGAGACATTAGTTATAACATTAGAAGGATACTCTATATTCTGTCATGTCCATACTAGAGACATTAGTTATAACATTAGAAGGATACTCTATATTCTTTCATGTCCATACTAGAGACATTAGTTATAACATTAGGAGTGTCAATATTCTGTCATGTCCATTCTAGAGACATTAGTTATAACATTAGAAGGATACTCTATATTCTGTCATGTCCATACTAGAGACATTAGTTATAACATTAGAAGGATACTCTATATTCTTTCATGTCCATACTAGAGACATTAGTTATAACATTAGGAGACTCTATATTCTGTCATGTCCATACTAGAGACATTAGTTATAACATTAGGAGTGTCTATATTCTTTCATGTCCATACTAGAGACATTAGTTATAACATTAGAAGGGGACTCTATATTCTGTCATGTCCATACTAGAGACATTAGTTATAACATTAGAAGGAGACTCTATATTCTGTCATGTCCATACTAGAGACATTAGTTATAACATTAGAAGGATACTCTATATTCTTTCATGTCCATACTAGAGACATTAGTTATAACATTAGGAGTGTCTATATTCTTTCATGTCCATACTAGAGACATTAGTTATAACATTAGAAGGAGACTCTATATTCTGTCATGTCCATACTAGAGACATTAGTTATAACATTAGAAGGAGACTCGATATTCTGTCATGTCCATACTAGAGACATTAGTTATAACATTAGGAGTGTCTATATTCTTTCATGTCCATACTAGAGACATTAGTTATAACATTAGAAGGAGACTCTATATTCTGTCATGTCCATACTAGAGACATTAGTTATAACATTAGAAGGATACTCTATATTCTTTCATGTCCATACTAGAGACATTAGTTATAACATTAGGAGTGTCTATATTCTGTCATGTCTATACTAGAGGACATTAGATATAACATTAGAAGGGGACTCTATATTCTGTCATGTCCATACTAGAGGACATTAGTTATAACATTAGAAGGAGACTCTATATTCTGTCATGTCCATACTAGAGACATTAGTTATAACATTAGAAGGGGTTGATTTATTCAGTAACGTCCATCCACAGCCAACCATGCTCATATGCAGGCAGCACTTTGCATTTTTTCATTCATTTTGAATATCATTACAGTAACAGCGTCTCTGTTTGTCCTTTTATCTTTAATTATTCTGTCAAAAAACTATGTTTACTGTCATATTTCAAAACAATAGCCTTTCTGCTTTTTATAGGAGATTAATTATCCACGGTAGGCAAACCTAAGCCTTGGGCTTCCTCAGTCCCATAAACATGGAATACATACTGCCTGGGCTCTCTGGGTCTCACTGTTCCTTTACAAGGAGAAACGTTTGTGGACTAACTTTTGTGTAGTTACAGAGTTTTAAGAAAAATTAGGAAACTCATTCTTATCTGTGGTCCAAGCGGCAAACGTATGCTGTATGCTGGAAGGTTTTTATTTTGTATTTTTTATTGTTGTGGTAAAAGCCTGTCATGAAATGTTGTGTCGTCTACTTTTCCCGCTGGAATGTTTATGCCCTGTGATCTTGGGACGGCTTAGGCCACATTCTCCTCCCTCACAGGGGCAAAGTTAACGTTCTTCAATGTAAAAAATGGTGTTTAAAACTGGAAAAAAACATGAAAGAAACGCAATATAAATATGATCTTCCCCTTTTTACTATTTACTGAGTCCGTGATCATCTCCTTTTTACGACTTTCATTAGGATACTGAGTCCTTGATCATCTCCTTTTCACGACTTTCATTAGGATACTGAGTCCTTGATCATCTCCTTTTAAGACTTTCATTAGGATACTGAGTCCTTGATCATCTCCTTTTCACGACTTTCATTAGGATACTGAGTCCTTGATCATCTCCTTTTAAGACTTTCATTAGGATACTGAGTCCTTGATCATCTCCTTTTCACAATTTTCATTAGGATACTGAGTCCTTGATCATCTCCTTTTCACGACTTTCATTAGGATACTGAGTCCTTGATCATCTCCTTTTCACAATTTTCATTAGGATACTGAGTCCTTGATCATCTCCTTTTAAGACTTTCATTAGGATACTGAGTCCTTGATCATCTCCTTTTTATGATTTACATTAGGATCCCCAGTAGCTGTTGCAAAAGCAACAGAGGTCCAACATAGAACATGAAACCCGACATGATACACAACGGTAAAAGACAAGAACAGCTCAAGGACAGAACTACATATATATATGTATTTATTTTTGACAGAAGGCACACGTAGCCTACATACCAACACACAGACACAGACTATCTAGGTCAAATAGGGGAGAGACGTTGTGCCGTGAGGTGTTTTGAAACCAGGTTCATTTGAGCAGTATGAGATGGAAGGGAGTTCCATGCAGTAATGTCTCTGTATAATACTGTACGCTTTCTTGAATTGGTTCTGGATTTGAGGAACTGTGAAAAGACCCCTGGTGGCATGTCTGGTGGGGGGACTGTGAAAAGACCCCCGGTGGCATGTCTGCTGGGGGGACTGTGAAAAGACCCCTGGTGGCATGTCTGGTGGGGGGACTGTGAAAAGACCCCCGGTGGCATGTCTGCTGGGGGGACTGTGAAAAGACCCCTGGTGGCATGTCTGGTGGGGGGACTGTGAAAAGACCCCCGGTGGCATGTCTGCTGGGGGGACTGTGAAAAGACCCCTGGTGGCATGTCTGGTGGGGGGACTGTGAAAAGACCCCCGGTGGCATGTCTGCTGGGGGGACTGTGAAAAGACCCCTGGTGGCATGTCTGCTGGGGGGACTGTGAAAAGACCCCTGGTGGCATGTCTGGTGGGGGGACTGTGAAAAGACCCCTGGTGGCATGTCTGGTGGGGGGACTGTGAAAAGACCCCTGGTGGCATGTCTGCTGGGGGGACTGTGAAAAGACCCCTGGTGGCATGTCTGGTGGGGTAAGTGTGTGTGTCAGAGATGTGGGTAGCTTGACAATGCAAACACTTTGGGATTTTCCAACACTTGAATGTTTCTTATAAAAACAAGAAGTGACGCAGTCGGTCTCTCCTCAACTCTTAACCAAGAGAGAGACTGGTATAGTATTAATATCAGCCCTCTGATTACAATGAAGAGCAAGACGTGCCTCTCTGTTCTGGGCCAACTGCAGCTTAACTAGGTGTTTCCTTACAGCACTGGACCACACGACTGGACAGTAATTAAGATCAGACAAAACTAGAGCCTGCAGGACTTGGTGTGAAAGCAGAACATGTCTTGATTACGGACAGACCTCTTACGGACAGACCTCTTACGGACAGACCTCTTACGACAGACCTCTTACGGACAGATCTCTTACTACGGACAGACCTCTTACGGACAGCGCTCTTACGGACAGACCTCTTACAGACAGACCTCTTACTACGGACAGACCTCTTACTACGGACAGACCTCTTACTACGGACAGACCTCTTACGGACAGACCTCTTACGGACAGACCTCTTACGGACAGACCTCTTACTACAGACAGACCTCTTACGGACAGACCTCTTACAGACAGACCTCTTACGGACAGACCTCTTACGGACAGACCTCTCACGGACAAACCTCTTACGGACAGACCTCTTACGGACAGACCTCTTACGGACAAACCTCTTACAGACAGACCTCTTACGGACAGACCTCTTACGGACAGACCTCTTACGGACAGACCTCTTACGGACAGACCTCTTACTACGGACAGACCTCTTACGGACAAACCTCTTACGGACAAACCTCTTAAGTACAGACCTCTTACAGACAGACCTCTTACGGACAGACCTCTTACGGACAGACCTCTTACGGACAGACCTCTTACGTACAGACCTCTTACGGACAGACCTCTTACAGACAGACCTCTTACAGACAGACCTCTTACGGACAGACCTCTTACAGACAGACCTCTTACGGACAGACCTCTTACGGACAGACCTCTTACAGACAGACCTCTTACTACGGACAGACCTCTTACGGACAAACCTCTTACGGACAGACCTCTTACGGACAGACCTCTTACGGACTGACCTCTTAAGGACAGACCTCTTACGGACAGACCTCTTACGGACAGACCTCTTACGGACAGACCTCTTACGGACAGACCTCTTACGGACAGACCTTTTACGGACAGACCTCTTACGGACAAACCTCTTACGTACAGACCTCTTACAGACAGACCTCTTACAGACAGACCTCTTACGGACAGACCTCTTACGGACAGACCTCTTACGGACAGACCTCTTACGGTCAGACCTCTTACAGACAGACATCTTACGGACAGACCTCTTACGGACAGACCTCTTACAGACAGACCTCTAACAGACAGACCTCTTACGGACAGACCTCTTACAGACAGACCTCTAACAGACAGACCTCTTACGGACAGACCTCTTACGGACAGACCTCTTACGGACAGACCTCTTACGGGCAGACCTCTTACGGACAGACCTCTTACGGACAGACCTCTTACGGACAGACCTCTTACGGACAGACCTCTTACGGACAGACCTCTTACGGGCAGACCTCTTACGGGCAGACCTCTTACGGACAGACCTCTTACGGACAGACCTCTTACGGACAGACGTCTTACGGACAGACCTCTTACGGACAGACCTCTCCCCATCTTTACAACCATTGAATATTAACATTTTTGAACAAGACATTTTACAACCTTAAGGTATCACCAAGTAATTTAGCCTCCTCAACTTGTTCGACAGCCTCACCCTTCTATGACCGGATCCAGCCGAGGTCCAGAACTCAGGTTAATGATTTGTACCAAATACAAACGCTCTTAGTTGTAGAGAGATGTTCAAGGACCAGTTTATTACTGACTAACCCGTTTCCAAAACAGACTGCAACTCTTTGTTAAGGGCGTTTTCAGTGACTTCATTAGCTGTGGCTGCTGATGCGTAGACGGTTGAATCGTCAGCAATACTTTACCCACAAGGAGCCTCCTTATGGAGATCTGAATCATTAAAATGACTGATTTTGATGTTCATCACCACAGCATCTTGCTATCTAAGCATCTGAATTGGGTGTGTTTTTTTTTAACAGGTCAGCATACTGTATGTCTCTAAAACATCAGCAAAAACACATCCATAATGTCTTGTCAGAGCAATGGCCGATTGCAGTAATGCATCTGGGGCTGTAACAAGTTTTTAAAAAAGTAGCTAGCTACCTAGCTAGCGTAGCAAAGAGAGCGATTAAGGAAAGCCTAACCCTGGGGGTTTACTGTTGACTGTAGAGAGAGGGAGATGGTGTGGGGTTTACTGTTGACTGTAGAGAGAGGGAGATGGTGTTGGGGTTTACTGTTGACTGTAGAGAGAGGGAGATGGTGTGGGGTTTACTGTTGACTGTAGAGAGAGGGAGATGGTGTGGGGTTTACTGTTGACTGGAGAGAGAGGGAGATGGTGTGGGGTTTACTGTTGACTGGAGAGAGAGGGAGATGGTGTTGGGGTTTACTGTTGACTGTAGAGAGAGGGAGATGGTGTTGGGGTTTACTGTTGACTGTAGAGAGAGGGAGATGGTGTTGGGGTTTACTGTTGACTGTAGAGAGAGGGAGATGGTGTGGGGTTGACTGTTGACTGTAGAGAGAGGGAGATGGTGTGGGGTTTACTGTTGACTGTAGAGAGAGGGAGATGGTGTGGGGTTTACTGTTGACTGTAGAGAGAGGGAGATGGTGTTGGGGTTTACTGTTGACTGTAGAGAGAGGGAGATGGTGTTGGGGTTTACTGTTGACTGTAGAGAGAGGGAGATGGTTTGTGTAAGCCTGAAGCCTTCTGGTGCAATACTAGAGTATACCCTCCCTCCCTCCCTCCCTCCCTCCCTCCCTCCCTCCCTCCTTCGCTCCCTCCCTCCTTCGCTCCCTCCCTCCCGCCCTTGCTCCCTCCCTCCCTCTCTCCCTCCCTCCAATCACTAGAACCCTGATTGCTCCCTCCAGAGTCAATGAGAATCCTCAAAGCCAATAGAAGTCATGATCTCTGGGGATGGGATGCTGCAGTTGTTTTCAACTGAGGTGGAAAAGCATGATGGAGTATGAGTGGTGGGGTGAAAGGGTGTGTGTGTGTGTGTGTGTGTGTGTGTGTGTGTGTGTGTGTGTGTGTGTGTGTGTGTGTGTGTGTGTGTGTGTGTGTGTGTGTGTGTGTGTGTGTGTGTGTGTGGAGGGGTGATTGTGGGACGATCAGAGAACGGGCAGTAATTTAGAGGGGACGGCTGAGAAGGAGCATTAACCAGTGTACCTGTGGTCATTGTACGAGTTCACCACCACCTGACTCATAAAAGCTGGAGCTACAGCAGTCTACATACAGGGAGGCTCCACTTAGCTGAACTGTACAGGAAGATGGCATTGTGTTGTATCCTACTGATAGATATATGGCATTGTGTTGTATCCTACTGATAGATAGATGGCATTGTGCTGTATCCTACTGATATATGGCATTGTGTTGTATCCTACTGATAGATATATGGCATTGTGTTGTATCCTACTGATAGATAGATGGCATTGTGCTGTATCCTACTGATAGATGGCATTGTGTTGTATCCTACTGATAGATGGCATTGTGTTGTATCCTACTGATAGATGGCATTGTGTTGTATCCTACTGATAGATAGATGGCATTGTGTTGTATCCTACTGATAGATAGATGGCATTGTGTTGTATTCTACTGATAGATAGATGGCATTGTGTTGTATCCTACTGATAGATGGCATTGTGTTGTATCCTACTGATAGATAGATGGCATTGTGTTGTATCCTACTGATAGATAGATGGCATTGTGTTGTATCCTACTGATAGATAGATGGCATTGTGTTGTATCCTACTGATAGATAGATGGCATTGTGTTGTATCCTACTGATAGATAGATGGCATTGTGTTGTATCCTACTGATAGATAGATGGCATTGTGTTGTATCCTACTTATAGATGGCATTGTGTTGTATCCTGCTGATAGATAGATGGCATTGTGTTGTATCCTACTGATAGATGGCATTGTGTTGTATCCTACTGATAGATAGATGGCATTGTGTTGTATCCTACTGATAGATAGATGGCATTGTGTTGTATCCTACTGATAGATGGCATTGTGTTGTATCCTACTGTTAGATAGATGGCATTGTGCTGTATCCTACTGTTAGATAGATGGCATTGTGTTGTATCCTACTGTTAGATAGATGGCATTGTGTTGTATCCTACTGTTAGATAGATGGCATTGTGTTGTATCCTAATGTTAGATAGATGGCATTGTGTTGTATCCTACTGATAGATAGATGGCATTGTGTTGTATCCTACTGATAGATAGATGGCATTGTGTTGTATCCTACTGATAGATAGATGGCATTGTGTTGTATTCTACTGATAGATAGATGGCATTGTGTTGTATCCTACTGATAGATGGCATTGTGTTGTATCCTACTGATAGATAGATGGCATTGTTTTGTATCCTTCTGATAGATAGATGGCATTGTGCTGTATCCTACTGATAGATAGATGGCATTGTGTTGTATCCTACTGATAGATAGATGGCATTGTGTTGTATCCTACTGATAGATAGATGGCATTGTGTTGTATCCTACTGATAGATGGCATTGTGTTGTATCCTACTGATAGATGGCATTGTGTTGTATCCTACTGATAGATAGATGGCATTGTGTTGTATCCTACTGATAGATGGCATTGTGTTGTATCCTACTGATAGATAGATGGCATTGTGTTGTATCCTACTGATAGATAGCATTGTGTTGTATCCTACTGATAGATAGATGGCATTGTGTTGTATCCTACTGATAGATGGCGTTGTGTTGTATCCTAATGTTAGATAGATGGCATTGTGTTGTATCCTACTGATAGATAGATGGCATTGTGTTGTATCCTACTGATAGATAGATGGCATTGTGTTGTATCCTACTTATAGATGGCATTGTGTTGTATCCTACTGATAGATAGATGGCATTGTGTTGTATCCTACTGATAGATGGCATTGTGTTGTATCCTACTGATAGATAGATGGCATTGTGTTGTATCCTACTGATAGATAGATGGCATTGTGTTGTATCCTACTGATAGATGGCATTGTGTTGTATCCTACTGTTAGATAGATGGCATTGTGCTGTATCCTACTGTTAGATAGATGGCATTGTGTTGTATCCTACTGTTAGATAGATGGCATTGTGTTGTATCCTACTGTTAGATAGATGGCATTGTGTTGTATCCTAATGTTAGATAGATGGCATTGTGTTGTATCCTACTGATAGATAGATGGCATTGTGTTGTATCCTACTGATAGATAGATGGCATTGTGTTGTATCCTACTGATAGATAGATGGCATTGTGTTGTATCCTACTGTTAGATAGATGACATTGTGTTGTATCCTACTGTTAGATAGATGGCATTGTGTTGTATCCTACTGATAGATGGCGTTGTGTTGTATCCTAATGTTAGATAGATGGCATTGTGTTGTATCCTACTGATAGATGGCATTGTGTTGTATCCTACTGATAGATAGATGGCATTGTGTTGTATCCTACTGTTAGATAGATGGCATTGTGTTGTATCCTACTGTTAGATAGATGGCATTGTGTTGTATCCTACTGTTAGATAGATGGCATTGTGTTGTATCCTACTGATAGATAGATGGCATTGTGTTGTATCCTACTGATAGATAGATGGCATTGTGTTGTATCCTACTGTTAGATGGCATTGTGTTGTATCCTACTGATAGATGGCATTGTGTTGTATCCTACTGATAGATAGATGGCATTGTGTTGTATCCTACTGATAGATAGATGGCATTGTGTTGTATCCTACTGATAGATAGATGGCATTGTGTTGTATCCTACTGTTAGATAGATGGCATTGTGTTGTATCCTACTGATAGATGGCATTGTGTTGTATCCTACTGATAGATATATGGCATTGTGTTGTATCCTACTGATAGATGGCATTGTGTTGTATCCTACTGATAGATAGATGGCATTGTGTTGTATCCTACTGATAGATGGCATTGTGTTCTATCCTACTGATAGATAGCATTGTGTTGTATCCTACTGATAGATGGCATTGTGTTGTATCCTACTGATAGATAGCATTGTGTTGTATCCTACTGATAGATGGCATTGTGTTGTATCCTACTGATAGATAGATGGCATTGTGTTGTATCCTACTGATAGATGGCATTGTGTTGTATCCTACTGATAGATAGCATTGTGTTGTATCCTACTGATAGATGGCATTGTGTTGTATCCTACTGATAGATGGCATTGTGTTGTATCCTACTGATAGATGGCATTGTGTTGTATCCTACTGATAGATAGCATTGTGTTGTTTCCTACTGATAGATGACATTGTGTTGTATCCTACTGATAGATAGCATTGTGTTGTATCCTACTGATAGATGGCATTGTGTTGTATCCTACTGATAGAAGGCATTGTGTTGTATCCTACTGATAGATGGATGGCATTGTGTTGTATCCTACTGATAGATGGCATTGTGTTGTATCCTACTGATAGATGGCATTGTGTTGTATCCTACTGATAGATGGCATTGTGCTGTATCCTACTGATAGATAGATGGCATTGTGTTGTATCCTACTGATAGATGGCATTGTGTTGTATCCTACTGATAGATAGATGGCATTGTGTTGTATCCTACTGATAGATAGATGGCATTGTGCTGTATCCTACTGATAGATGACATTGTGTTGTATCCTACTGATAGATGGCATTGTGTTGTATCCTACTGATAGATGGATGGCATTGTGTTGTATCCTACTGTTAGATAGATGGCATTGTGTTGTATCCTACTGATAGATGACATTGTGTTGTATCCTACTGTTAGATAGATGGCATTGTGTTGTATCCTACTGTTAGATATATGGCATTGTGTTGTATCCTACTGATAGATAGATGGCATTGTGTTGTATCCTACTGATATATGGCATTGTGTTGTATCCTACTGTTAGATAGATGGCATTGTGTTGTATCCTACTGTTAGATAGATGGCATTGTGTTGTATCCTACTGATAGATGACATTGTGTTGTATCCTACTGTTAGATAGATGGCATTGTGTTGTATCCTACTGTTAGATAGATTTCATTGTGTTGTATCCTACTGATAGATAGATGGCATTGTGTTGTATCCTACTGATAGATAGATTACATTGTGCTGTATCCTACTGATAGATAGATGGCATTGTGTTGTATCCTACTGATAGATAGCATTGTGTTGTATCCTACTGTTAGATATATGGCATTGTGCTGTATCCTACTGTTAGATAGATGGCATTGTGTTGTATCCTACTGATAGATGGCATTGTGTTGTATCCCACTGATAGATGGCATTGTGCTGTATCCTACTGTTAGATGGCATTGTGTTGTATTCTAATTATAGATGTCATTGTGTTGTATCCTACTGATAGATAGATGGCATTGTGTTGTATTCTAATTATAGATGTCATTGTGTTGTATCCTACTGATAGATAGATGGCATTGTGTTGTATCCTACTGATAGATGGCATTGTGTTGTATCCTACTGTTAGATAGATGGCATTGTGTTGTATCCTACTGATAGATGGCATTGTGTTGTATTCTACTGATAGATGGCATTGTGTTGTATCCTACTGATAGATAGATGGCATTGTGTTGTATCCTACTGATAGATGGCATTGTGTTGTATCCTACTTATAGATGGCATTGTGTTGTATCCTACTGATAGATAGATGGCATTGTGTTGTATCTTACTGATAGATTGCATTGTGTTGTATTCTACTTATAGATGGCATTGTATAAACATCATGTGACCACGCAGCCATCATTCTGCTCAGGAAGGAGATGCGTTCTGTCTCCTAGAGATGAACGTACTTTGGTGCGAAAAGTGCGAATCAATCCCAGAACAACAACAAAGGACCTTGTGAAGATGCTTTAAGAAACAGGTACAAAAGTATTTATATCCACAGTAAAAACGAGTCCTATATCGACATAACCTGAAAGGCCGCTCAGCAAGGAAGAAGCCACTGCTCCAAAACCGCCATAAAAAAGCCAGACTACGGTTTACAACTGCACATGGGGACAAAGATCTTACTTTTTGGAGAAATGTCCTCTGGTCTGATGAAACAAAAATAGAACTGTTTGGCCATAATTACCATCATTATGTTTGGAGTGAAAAGAGGGGAGGCTTGCAAGTTGAAGAATCCCAACTGTGAATCATTTTGCTGCAGGAGGGTCTGGTGCACTTCACTGGATGGCATCATGAGGGAGGAAGATTATGTGGATATATTGAAGCAACATCTCAAGACATCAGTCAAAGCTTAAAGCAAAGTTAAAGCTTGGTCGCAAATGGGTCTTCCAGATAGACAATGACTCCAAGCATACTTCCAAAGGTGTGGCAAAATGGCTTTAAGGACAACAAAGTCAAGGTATTGGAGTGGCCATTACAAAGCCCTGACCTCAGTTGTGGGCAGAACTGAAAAAGTGTGTGCGAGCAAAGAGGCCTACAAACCTGACTCAGTTACACCAGCTCGGTCAGGAGGAATGGGCCAAAATTCACCCAATTTATTGTGGGAAGCTTGTGGCTAAAACGTACCCAAAACGTTTGACCCAAGTTAAGCAAGACTTCTGTCCCAATCTGCCCCTGTCTAACACAACACTACTCTCCCCTGTCTAACACAACACTACTCTCCCCTGTCTAACACAACACTACTCTCCCCTGTCTAACACAACACTACTCTCCCCTGTCTGACACAACACTACTCTCCCCTGTCTAACACAACACTACTCTCCCCTGTCTAACACAACACTACTCTCCCCTGTCTAACACAACACTACTCTCCCCTGTCTAACACAACACTACTCTCCCCTGTCTAACACAACACTACTCTCCCCTGTCTAACACAACACTACTCTCCCCTGTCTAACACAACACTACTCTCCCCTGTCTAACACAACACTACTCTCCCCTGTCTAACACAACACTACTCTCCCCTGTCTAACACAACACTACTCTCCCCTGTCTAACACAACACTACTCTCCCCTGTCTAACACAACACTACTCTCCCCTGTCTAACACAACACTACTCTCCCCTGTCTGACACAACACTACTCTCCCCTGTCTAACACAACACTACTCTCCCCTGTCTGACACAACACTACTCTCCCCTGTCTAACACAACACTACTCTCCCCTGTCTAACACAACACTACTCTCCCCTGTCTGACACAACACTACTCTCCCCTGTCTAACACAACACTACTCTCCCCTGTCTAACATAACACAACACTACTCTCCCCTGTCTAACACAACACTACTCTCCCCTGTCTGACACAACACTACTCTCCCCTGTCTGACACAACACTACTCTCCCCTGTCTAACACAACACTACTCTCCCCTGTCTGACACAACACTACTCTCCCCTGTCTGACACAACACTACTCTCCCCTGTCTAACACAACACACACTACTCTTCCCTGTCTAACACAACACTACTCTCCCCTGTCTGACACAACACTACTCTCCCCTGTCTAACACAACACTAGTTGTTCTAACCAGGGCCCCTACTCTCCCCTGTCTAACACAACACTAGTTCTTCTGACCAGGGCCCCTACTCTCCCCTGTCTAACACAACACTAGTTCTTCTGACCATGGCCTCTACTCTCCCCTGTCGAACACAACACTACTTCTTCTGTCCAGGGCCCCTATGTCCTACAGAGCACCATAGAAGGAAGATTTGGAATGCATCTCGTGTATCTTTTGCTAGCGTATCCCGCTGGACTCATTTGATTACCCTGAAGCATGTGATTTAATTGAGCTGACCCCTGAGTGACCCTTGTTAGATGACTATCTATCTACTACGCCAGATGAACCACGAGTAAACCCCATTGCCAATCCAAGATACATCACATTACATTCTCAAAATGAATCTGTTTCAAAAGAGGAAATTAGATTAAAATCACTGGTGATTAAGATCTCTGAATAATTACGTCTAGACTTTCACAGTCGAAATGAATATGGAACAAATTAATATAGTAACATAATGGTAATGTCAGAGAGAGAGAGAGAGAGAGAGAGAGAGAGAGAGAGAGAGAGAGAGAGAGAGAGAGAGAGAGAGAGAGAGAGATTAGACAGGGGAGAGTGGTGTGTGTCGTGTATTAGACAGGGGAGAGGTGTGTGTGTGTCGTGTATTAGACAGGGGAGAGGTGTGTGTGTGTCGTGTATTAGACAGGGGAGAGGTGTGTGTGTCGTGTATTAGGCAGGGGAGAGGTGTGTGTGTGTCGTGTATTAGACAGGGGAGAGGTGTGTGTCGGACAGGGGAGAGTACAGTAGCTTGTTTAGACAGATTTTATGCTAAACAAATGCATGACACATCATATATAACCAATCGTGGAGTAGGTACAGTATCTACAACACCGCAGGACAAATGGTTCTTCATTCCTCAGCATTAGTTGGTTTACATTTTGATGATTTATTGACTGTAATGACTGGATGTAATTACAGTCGAGAAGCAGATTGAAGTAATGCATGAATAGGGGGAGGGAGAGGGAGGAGGGAGAGAGGGAGGGAGGGAGGGAGGGAGGGAGGGAGGGAGGGAGGGGAGAGAGGGAGAGAGAGGGGGAGGGAGGGAGGGAGGGGAGAGAGGGAGAGAGAGGGGGAGGGTGGGAGAGAGGGGGAGGGGGAGGGAGAGAGAGAGAGGGATGGAGAGAGGGAGGGAGAGGGGGAGAGGGGGAGGGGGTGAAGGGGAGGGGGATGGTGGGAGAGAGGGAGAGAGGGAGAGAGGGAGAGGGGCTGGGAGAGGGGGAGAGAGAGAGGGGGGGGAGGGAGAGAGATTGAGGGGGAGGGAGAGAGGGAGAGGAGGAAAGAGAGAGGGGGAGGGAGAGAGGGAGAGGGAGAGGGGGAGGGAGAGGGGGAGGGAGAGAGAGAGAGGGGGGAGAGGGGGAGAGAGAGGCCCTTTATGGTTGTGAGGTCTGGGGTCCGCTCACCAACGAAGAATACACAAAATGGGACAAACACCAAATTGAGACTCTGCATGCAGAATTCTGAAAAAATATCCTCTGTGCAGAACGTAAAACACCAAATAATGCATGCACAGCAGAATTAGGCCGACACTTGCTAATTATCAAAATCCAGAAAAGAGCCGTTAAATTCTATAACCACCTGAAAGGAAGAGATTCCCAAACCTTCCATAACAAAGCCATCACCTACAGAGAGATGAACCTGGAGAAGAGTCCACTAAGCAAGCTGGTCCTGGGGCTCTGTTCACAAACACAAACACACCCTACAGAGCCCCAGGACAGCAACACAAATAGACCCAAGCAAATCATGAGAAAACAAAAAGATAATTACTTAACACATTGGAAATAATTAACAAAAAAACAGAGCAAACTAGAATGCTATTTGGCCCTACACAGAGAGTACACAGTGGCAGAATACCTGACCACTGTGACTGACCCAAAATTAAGGAAAGCTTTGACTATGTACAGATTCAGTGAGCATAGCCTTGCTATTGAGAAAGGCCGCCGTAGGCAGACATGGCTCTCAAGAGAAGACAGGTTATTTGCACACTGCTAACAAAATGAGGTGGAAACTGAGCTGCACTTCCTAACCACCTTCCAAATGTCAGACCATATTAGAGACACATATTTCCCTCAGTTTACACAGACCCACCAATAATTCGAAAAACAAATCCATTTTTGATAAACTCCCATATCTACTGGGTGAAATACCACAGTGTTCCATCACAGCTACGAGAAAAGGGCAACCAGTGAAGAAGCAACACCAGTGTAAATACAACCCATGTTTAGGTTTATTTATTTTCCTTTTTGTATACTAACTACTTGCACATCGTTACAACACTGTATATAGACATAAAATAACATTTAAAATACCTTTTATTCTTTTGGAACTTCAGTGAGTGTAATGTTTTACTGTTTATTGTTATTGTTTATTTCACTTCTGTTTATTATCTATTCCACTTGCTTTGGTAATGTTACGATTCACATAGCAATAAAGCCCTTACAACTAACATTTAATTTAATTGAAATTGTATCAGTATATCTACACAGTTTCAGTATATCTACACAGTGAACAGAATCAGTATATCTACACAGTGTCAGTATATCTGCACAGTGAACAGTATCAGTATATCTACACAGTGAACAGTGTCAGTATATCTACACAGTGAACAGTATCAGTATATCTACACAGTGAACAGTATCAGTATATCTACACAGTGAACAGTGTCAGTATATCTACACAGTGAACAGAATCGGTATATCTTTATTGAGTCTACACAGTGAACAGAATCAGTATATCTATACAGTGAACAGTATCAGTATATCTACACAGTGAACAGTGTCAGTATATCTACACAGTGAACAGTATATCTACACAGCGAACAGTATATTATTGAGACCACACAGTGAACAGTATCAGTATATCTACACAGTGTCAGTATATTTACACAGTGAACAGTATCAGTATATCTTTATTGAGACCACACAGTGAACAGTATCAGTATATCTTTATTGAGTCTACACAGTGAACAGTATCAGTATATCTACACAGTGAACAGTGTCAGTATATTTACACAGTGAACAGTATCAGTATATCTACACAGTGAACAGTGTCAGTATATCTACACAGTGAACAGTATCAGTATATCTACACAGTGAACAGTATCAGTATATCTGCACAGTGAACAGTGTCACTATATCTTTATTGAGTCTACACTGTGAACAGTATCAGTATATCTTTATTGAGACCACACAGTGAACAGTATCAGTATATCTTTATTGAGTCTACACGGTGAACAGTATCATTATATCTTTATTGAAACCACACAGTGAACAGTATCAGTATATCTTTATTGAGACCACACAGTGAACAGTATCAGTATATCTTTATTGAGACTACACAGTGAACAGTATCAGCATATCTTTATTGAGTCTACACGGTGAACAGTATCAGTATATCTTTATTGAGACCACACAGTGAACAGTATCAGTATATCTTTATTGAGACTACACAGTGAACAGTATCAGTATATCTTTATTGAGACTACGCAGTGAACAGTATCAGTATATCTTTATTGAGACCACACAGTGAACAGTATCAGTATATCTTTATTGAGACTACACTGTGAACAGTATCAGTATATCTTTATTGAGACTACACAGTGAACAGTATCAGTATATCTTTATTGAGACCACACAGTGAACAGTATCAGCATATCTTTATTGAGACTACACAGTGAACAGTATCAGTATATCTTTATTGAGACCACACAGTGAACAGTATCAGTATATCTTTTTGAGACTACACAGGGCCTACAGATGTTGAACCATATTGTCTTGAACAGTGGGGATTCTGTATCCTGCCTGTTTATCAGCAGTGTTGTGTGTTTATGTTACAGTAGTGAGTTCCTCTGAGGACACAGGATGTCTGTATATCTTTACTCAGCATGTACTTATGAAACATTAGGAGATCAGCCTGTACAGTAGTTAAACCATACATTATTATACAGTATGAGATCAGCCTGTACAGTAGTTAACCCATACATTATTATACATTAGGAGATCAGCCTGTACAGTAGTTAAACCATACATTATTATACAGTATGAGATCAGCCTGTACTGTACAGTAGTTAACCCATACTTTATAATACAGTATGAGATCAGCCTGTACAGTACAGTAGTTAACCCATACATTATAATACAGTATGAGATCAGCCTGTACAGTAGTTAAACCATACATTATGAAACAGTATGATATCAGCCTGTACAGTACAGTAGTTAAACCATACATTATAATACAGTTGGAGATCAACCTGTACAGTAGGTAACCCATACATTATAATACAGTAGGAGATCAGCCTGTAGAGTAGTTGACCCATACATTATAATACAGTAGGAGATCAGCCTGTACAGTACAGTAGTTAAACCATACATTATAATACAGTAGGAGATCAGCCTATACAGTAGATGACCCATACATTATAATACAGTAGTAGATCAGCCTGTACAGTACAGTACTTAACCCATACATTATAATACAGTAGGAGATCAGGCTTTACAGTACAGTAGTTAACCCATACATTATAATACAGTATGAGATCAGCCTGTACTGTACAGTAGTTAACCCATACTTTATAATACAGTATGAGATTAGCCTGTACAGTACAGTAGTTAACCCATACATTATAATACAGTATGAGATCAGCCTGTACTGTACAGTAGTTAACCCATACATTATGAAACAGTGTGAGATCAGCCTGTACAGTACAGTAGTTAACCCATACATTATAATACAGCATGAGTTCAGCCTGTACAGTACAGTAGTTAACCCATACATTATAATACAGTATGAGATCAGCCTGTACAGTACAGTAATTAAACCATACATTATAATATAGTAGACCAGCCTGTACATTAGTTAACCCATACATTATGAAACAGTATGAGATCAGCCTGTACAGTACAGTAGTTAACCCATACATTATAATACAGTATGAGATCAGCCTGTACAGTAGTTAACCCATATATTATAATAAAGTATGAGATCAGCATGTACAGTAGTATACGTTATAATACAGTATGAGATCAGCCTGTACAGTACAACAGTTAACCCATACATTATAATACAGTATGAGATCAGCCTGTACAGTACAGTAATTAAAACATACATTATAATATAGTAGATCAGCCTGTACATTAGTTAACCCATACATTATGAAAGAGTATGAGATCAGCCTGTACAGTACAGTAGTTAACCCATACATTATAATACAGAATGAGATCAGCCTGTACAGTAGTTAACCCATACATTATAATACAGTATGAGATCAGCCTGTACAGTAGTATACATTATAATACAGTATGAGATCAGCCTGTACAGTACAGTAGTTAACCCATACATTATAATACAGTATGAGATCAGCCTGTACAGTACAGCAGTTAACCCATACATTATAATACAGTATGAGATCAGCCTGTACAGTAGTTAACCCATACATTATTATACAGTAGATCAGCCTGTACAGTAATTAAACCATGCATGATTATACAGTATGAGATCAGCCTGTACAGTAGTTAACCCATACATTATAATACAGTATGAGATCAGCCTGTACAGTACAGTAGTTAACCCATACATTATAATACAGTATGAGATCAGCCTGTACAGTAGTTAACCCATACATTATGTTACAGTATGAGATCAGCCTGTGCAGTACAGTAGTTAACCCATACATTATAATACAGTATGAGATCCGCCTGTACAGTAGTTAACCCATACATTATAATACAGTATGAGATCAGCCTGTACAGTACAGTAATTAAACCATACATTATAATATAGTAGATCAGCCTGTACATTAGTTAACCCATACATTATGAAACAGTATGAGATCAGCCTGTACAGTACAGTAGTTAACCCATACATTATAATACAGTATGATATCAGCCTGTACAGTAGTTAACCCATACATTATAATACAGTATGAGATCAGCCTGTACAGTAGTATACGTTATAATACAGTATGAGATCAGCCTGTACAGTACAGCAGTTAACCCATACATTATAATACAGTATGAGATCAGCCTGTACAGTAGTTAACCCATACATTATAATACAGTATGAGATCAGCCTGTACAGTACAGTAATTAAACCATACATTATAATATAGTTGATCAGCCTGTACAGTAGTTAACCCATACATTATTATACAGTAGATCAGCCTGTACAGTAGTTAACCCATACATTATAATACAGTATGGGATCAGCCTGTACAGTAGTTAAACCATACATTATGAAACAGTATGAGATCAGCCTGTACAGTACAGTAATTAAACCATACATTATTATACAGTATGAGATCAGCCTGTACAGTAGTTAACCCATACATTATTATACAGTAGGAGATCAGCCTGTACAGTAGTTAACCCATACATTATAATACAGTATGAGATCAGCCTGTACAGTAATTAAACCGTACATTATTATACAGTATGAGATCAGCCTGTACGGTACAGTAGTTAACCCATACATTATTATACAGTATGAGATCAGCCTGTACAGTAGTTAACCCATACATTATAATACAGTATGAGATCAGCCTGTACAGTAATTAAACCGTACAGTTCAGCAGAGCAGTAGGTTCACAGCATTGAGAGTGTTTTGTTAATGTGTCTGGGTTGTCATTTCTCTTCGCAGTTGGTATTTCATCTGCTTCTCTCTGCTCCAAAATACAGAAAATGCACCCTATTCCCTAGTGCACTATCAAAGGCACCCTATTCCCTAGTGCACTATAAAAGTCTCCCTATTCCCTAGTGGACTATAAAATGCACCCTATCCCCCAGTGCACTATAAAATACACCCTATTCCCTAGTGCACTAAAAAAATGCACCCTATCCCCCAGTGCACTATATAAGTCTCCCTATTCCCTAGTGGACAATAAAATGCACCCTATTTCCTAGTGCACTATAAAATGCTCCCTATTCCCTAGTGCACTATAAAATGCACCCTATCCCCCAGTGCACTATAAAAGTCTCCCTATTCCCTACTGGACTATAAAATACACCCTATTACCTAGTGCACTATAAAAGGGTGTGATTTGGGACTCGTATATTGTCATTTACTCTAAAAAAAATACAGTTCTGCTACAGCTGGCAGCTGCTGAGGGGTCTGTCTGTCTGTCTGTCTGTGTGTGTGTCTGTGTGTGTGTATGTGTGTGTGTCTGTGTGTCTGTCTGTGTCTGTCTGTGTGTGTGTCTGTGTCTGTGTGTCTGTCTGTGTCTGTGTCTGTGTGTGTGTGTGTGTGTGTCTGTCTGTGTGTGTGTCTGTGTCTGTGTGTCTGTGTGTGTGTGTGTGTGTGTGTGTGTGTGTGTGTGTGTGTGTGTGTGTGTGTGTGTGTGTGTGTGTGTGTGTGTGTGTGTGTGTGTGTGTGTGTGTGTGTGTGTGTGTGTGTGTGTGTGTGTGTGTGTGTGTGTCTGTGTCTGTGTCTCTGTGTGTGTGTGTGTGTGTGTACTGTGGATCCAAGGCTGTTTTTTCTATACAGGACGTACATGTAGAAGTCTGAGCTTTTGTCCTTAGTCTGACATGGCTCCCTATTCCCTATGTAGTGGACTATAAAAGGCTCCCTATTCCCTATGTAGTGCACTATAAAAGGCTCCCTATTCCCTATGTAGTGGACTATAAAAGGCTCCCTATTCCCTAGTGTACTATAAAAGGCTCCCTATTCCCTATGTAGTGGACTATAAAAGGCTCCCTATTCCCTATGTAGTGGACTATAAAAGGCTCCCTATTCCCTATGTAGTGTACTATAAAAGGCTCCCTATTCCCTATGTAGTGGACTATAAAAGGCTCCCTATTCCCTATGTAGTGGACTATAAAAGGCTCCCTATTCCCTATGTAGTGCACTATAAAAGGCTCCCTATTCCCTAGTGTACTATAAAAGGCTCCCTATTCCCTATGTAGTGGACTATAAAAGGCTCCCTATTCCCTATGTAGTGGACTATAAAAGGCTCCCTATTCCCTATGTAGTGCACTATAAAAGGCTCCCTATTCCCTATGTAGTGGACTATAAAAGGCTCCCTATTCCCTATGTAGTGGACTATAAAAGGCTCCCTATTCCCTATGTAGTGCACTATAAAAGGCTCCCTATTCCCTATGTAGTGCACTATAAAAGGCTCCCTATTCCCTATGTAGTGGACTATAAAAGGCTCCCTATTCCCTATGTAGTGGACTATAAAAGGCTCCCTATTCCCTATGTAGTGGACTATAAAAGGCTCCCTATTCCCTATGTAGTGGACTATAAAAGGCTCCCTATTCCCTATGTAGTGGACTATAAAAGGCTCCCTATTTCCTATGTAGTGGACTATAAAAGGCTCCCTATTCCCTATGTAGTGCACTATAAAAGGCTCCCTGTTCCCTAGTGTACTATAAAAGGCTCCCTATTCCCTATGTAGTGGACTATAAAAGGCTCCCTATTCCCTATGTAGTGGACTATAAAAGGCTCCCTATTCCCTATGTAGTGCACTATAAAAGGCTCCCTATTCCCTATGTAGTGGACTATAAAAGGCTCCCTATTCCCTATGTAGTGGACTATAAAAGGCTCCCTATTCCCTATGTAGTGGACTATAAAAGGCTCCCTATTCCCTATGTAGTGGACTATAAAAGGCTCCCTATTCCCTATGTAGTGGACTATAAAAGGCTCCCTATTCCCTATGTAGTGGACTATAAAAGGCTCCCTATTCCCTATGTAGTGGACTATAAAAGGCTCCCTATTCCCTATGTAGTGGACTATAAAAGGCTCCCTATTCCCTATGTAGTGTACTATAAAAGGCTCCCTATTCCCTATGTAGTGGACTATAAAAGGCTCCCTATTCCCTATGTAGTGGACTATAAAAGGCTCCCTATTCCCTATGTAGTGCACTATAAAAGGCTCCCTATTCCCTATGTAGTGGACTATAAAAGGCTCCCTATTCCCTATGTAGTGGACTATAAAAGGCTCCCTATTCCCTATGTAGTGGACTATAAAAGGCTCCCTATTCCCTATGTAGTGGACTATAAAAGGCTCCCTATTTCCTATGTAGTGGACTATAAAAGGCTCCCTGTTCCCTATGTAGTGGACTATAAAAGGCTCCCTATTTCCTATGTAGTGTACTATAAAAGGCTCCCTATTCCCTATGTAGTGCACTATAAAAGGCTCCCTATTCCCTATGTAGTGGACTATAAAAGGCTCCCTATTCCCTATGTAGTGCACTATAAAAGGCTCCCTATTTCCTATGTAGTGCACTATAAAAGGCTCCCTATTCCCTATGTAGTCCACTATAAAAGGCTCCCTATTCCCTATGTAGTGCACTGTAGTGTACTATAAAAGGCTCCCTATTCCCTATGTAGTGCACTGTAGTGCACTATAAAAGGCTCCCTATTCCCTATGTAGTCCACTATAAAAGGCTCCCTATTCCCTATGTAGTGCACTGTAGTGCACTATAAAAGGCTCCCTATTCCCTATGTAGTCCACTATATAAGGCAGCAGGGCCAGATGGATTACCAGGACGTGTGCTCTGGGCATGCTCTGACCAACTGTCAAGTGTCTTCACTGACATTTTCAAACTCTCCCTGTCCGAGTCTGTAATACCAACATGTTTTAAGCAGACCACCATAGTGCCTATGCCCAAGAACACTAAAGTAACCTGCCTAAATGACTACCGCCCCGTAGCACTCATGTCGATAGCCATGAAGTGCTTTGAAAGGCTAGCCATGGCTCACATCAACACCATCATCCCAGAAAACCTAGACCGACTCCAATTTGCATACCATCCCAACAGATCCACAGATGATACAATCTCTATTGCACTCCACACTGCCCTTTCCTACCTTGACAAAAGGAACACCCAAGTGAGAATACTATTCATTGACTACAGCTCAGCGTTCAACACCACAGTGCCTTTAAAGCTCATCAATAAGGTAAGGACCCTGGGACTAAACACCTCCCTCTGCAACTGGATCCTGGCCTTCCTGACGGGCCGCCCCTAGGTCGTAAGGGTAGGTAAACAACACATCCGCCACGCTGATCCTCAACACTGGAGCTCCCGATGGGTGCATGCTCAGTCCCCTCCTGTACTCCCTGTTCACTCATGACTGCATGGCCAAACACAAGTTCAAATCCTCGAAAGAGTTCTACAGCTGCAACATCGAGAGCATCATGACCAGTTGCATCACTGCCTGGTACGGCAATTGCTCGGACTCCGACCGCAAGGCACGACAGAGGGGATTGAGAACGGCCCAGTACATCACTGCGGCCAAGCTTCCTGCCATCCAGGACCTCTAACCGGGCGGTGTCACAGGAAAGCTCTACAAATTGTCAAAGATTCAAACCACCCTGGTCATAGACTGTTCTCTCTGCTACCAAACGGCTAGCGGTACTGGAGCACCAGGTCTATTTTCAAGGGGCTACTAAACAGCTTCTACCCCCAAGCCATAAGACTCCAGAACACCTAATCAAATGGCTACTCAGACTATTTGCATTGCCCCCTTTTACACCACTGCTACTCTCTGTTATTATCTATGCATGTGTCACTTTAATAGCTCTACCTACATGTACATATTACCTCAATTACCTCGACTAACCGGTGGCCCCGCATATTGACTCTGTACCGGTACCCCCTGTATATAGCCTCCACATTGACTCTGTACCGGTACCCCCTGTATATAGCCTCCACATTGACTCTGTACCGGTACCCTCTGTATATAGCCTAGCCTCCACATTGACTCTGTACCGGTACCCCCTGTATATAGCCTCCTCAATGACTCTGTACCGGTACCCCCTGTATATAGCCTCCACATTGGCTCTGTACCGGTAACCTCTGTATATAGCCACCACATTGACTCTGTACCATAATAACCTGTATATAGCCTCCACATTGACTCTGTACCGGTACCCCCTGTATATAGCCTCCACATTGACTCTGTTCTGGTACCCCCTGTATATAGTCTCCACATTGACTCTGTACCGGTACCCCCTGTATATAGCCTCCACATTGACTCTGTACCGGTACCCCCTGTATATAGCCTCCACATTGACTCTGTGCCATAATACCCTGTATATAGCCTCCACATTGACTCTGTACCGGTACCCACTGTATATAGCCTCCATATTGACTCTGTGCCATAATACCCTGTATATAGCCTCCACATTGACTCGTACCGTAATACCCTGTATATAGCCTCCACATTGACTCTGTACCGTAACACCCTGTATATAGCCTCCACATTGACTCTGTACCGGTACCCCCTGTATATAGTCTCCACATTGACTATGTACCGGTACCCCCTGTATATAGTCTCCACATTGACTCTGTACCAGTACCCCCTGTATATAGCCCCCACATTGACTCTGTACCATAATACCCTGTATATAGCCTCCACATTGACTCTGTACCGGTACCCCCTGTATATAGCCTCCACATTGACTCTGTACCGGTACCCTCTGTATATAGCCTAGCCTCCACATTGACTCTGTACCGGTACCCCCTGTATATAGCCTCCTCAATGACTCTGTACCGGTACCCCCTGTATATAGCCTCCACATTGGCTCTGTACCATAATAACCTGTATATAGCCTCCACATTGACTCTGTACCATAATAACCTGTATATAGCCTCCACAAATGACTCTGTACCGGTACCCCCTGTATATAGCCTCCACATTGACTCTGTACCAGTACCCCCTGTATATAGCCTCCTCATTGACTCTGTACCGGTACCCCCTGTATATAGCCTCCACATTGACTCTGTGCCATAATACCCTGTATATAGCCTCCATATTGACTCTGTGCCATAATACCCTGTATATAGCCTCCACATTGACTCTGTACCGGTACCCCCTGTATATAGCCTCCACATTGACTCTGTACCGGTACCCTCTGTATATAGCCTAGCCTCCACATTGACTCTGTACCGGTACCCCCTGTATATAGCCTCCTCAATGACTCTGTACCGGTACCCCCTGTATATAGCCTCCACATTGGCTCTGTACCGGTAACCTCTGTTTATAGCCACCACATTGACTCTGTACCATAATACCCTGTATATAGCCTCCACATTGACTCTGTACCGGTACCCCCTGTATATAGCCTCCACATTGACTCTGTACCGGTACCATCTGTATATAGCCTCCACATTGACTCTGTACCGGTACCCCCTGTATATAGCCTCCACATTGACTCTGTACCGGTACCCCCTGTATATAGCCTCCACATTGACTCTGTACCGGTACCCCCTGTATATAGTCTCCACATTGACTCTGTACCGGTACCCCCTGTATATATTCTCCACATTGACTCTGTTCTGGTACCCCCTGTATATAGTCTCCACATTGACTCTGTACCGGTACCCCCTGTATATAGCCTCCACATTGACTCTGTACCGGTACCCCCTGTATATAGCCTCCACATTGACTCTGTGCCATAATACCCTGTATATAGCCTCCACATTGACTCTGTACCGGTACCCACTGTATATAGCCTCCATATTGACTCTGTGCCATAATACCCTGTATATAGCCTCCACATTGACTCTGTACCGTAATACCCTGTATATAGCCTCCACATTGACTCTGTACCGTAACACCCTGTATATAGCCTCCACATTGACTCTGTACCGGTACCCCCTGTATATAGTCTCCACATTGACTCTGTACCGGTACCCCCTGTATATTGTCTCCACATTGACTCTGTACCAGTACCCCCTGTATATAGCCCCCACATTGACTCTGTACCATAATACCCTGTATATAGCCTCAACATTGACTCTGTACCGGTACCCCCTGTACATAGCCTCCACATTGACTCTGTACCGGTACCCTCTGTATATAGCCTAGCCTCCACATTGACTCTGTACCGGTACCCCCTGTATATAGCCTCCTCAATGACTCTGTACCGGTACCCCCTGTATATAGCCTCCACATTGGCTCTGTACCATAATAACCTGTATATAGCCTCCACATTGACTCTGTACCATAATAACCTGTATATAGCCTCCACATTGACTCTGTACCGGTACCCCCTGTATATAGCCTCCACATTGACTCTGTACCAGTACCCCCTGTATATAGCCTCCTCATTGACTCTGTACCGGTACCCCCTGTATATAGCCTCCACATTGACTCTGTGCCATAATACCCTGTATATAGCCTCCATATTGACTCTGTGCCATAATACCCTGTATATAGCCTCCACATTGACTCTGTACCGGTACCCCCTGTATATAGTCTCCACATTGACTCTGTACCGGTACCCCCTGTATATAGCCTCCACATTGACTCTGTACCGGTACCCCCTGTATATAGCCTCCACATTGACTCTGTACAGGTACCCCCTGTATATAGCCTCCACATTGACTCTGTACCGTAACCCCCTGTATATAGTCTCCACATTGACTCTGTACCGGTACCCCCTGTATATAGCCTCCACATTGACTCTGTACCGTA
>NW_027257928.1:255000-355000 GCF_045791955.1 Oncorhynchus clarkii lewisi | reverse complement strand
TAAACACTTGAGGTGGGTGGGGGTGTTGTGGTCTGGATGTAGGTCCTCTCTGCGTGGGTCCTCTATATGTAAGTCCAGTTGGGGGGGGGGGGGTCCCGCAGGTCTGGGAGAGTGTCTATTGATCTGTTGCTCCTGTGTGAAGTGTTGGGCCTACATTTGAGAGCGATGTCCTTTAGAGTCCGGGCAAAGGTGGGCACTCCTGCCTTGTATAGGTGGACCTGGTCATAGAGGCTGTTCAAGTCCAGGGTGGAGTGGTGGGCCAGGAAAACATTTGGTTTTGAGGCACAGTCACGGGAAATACTTGCATTTACCCGCTGTATGGTAGCAGGGTGGAAGTCTTTTCATGGTAGCAGGGTGGAGATAACCACTTGTGCATTGGGGAAAGTAGAAGAAGCCTTTTCAATCACTCCCTTCGGTGCTGTGGCCACCCTTTCCTGCTGTGCTCTCAGGTCGTTTGTGTCTGTGTGTATTATTATGTGGCTAGGTGAGCCTAGTTGTTTTTTTCTTCTTGTATATATGTTCCATTTGAGTCCATAAGGAGTACAATCTTTGACTTGTGTTTGTTCTCAGTCGGTGTGTGTGTGGGGGGGGGGGGGGGGGGGGGTTGTCAGGAGGGCTATCAGGGTGCCTCAGAGGGGGAGAGATCCCCTGGGTTTGGGGTTCTTCATTTGTCTGTTCTGCTGTGATGTCGACACTATGGTCAGGGTCTGGTGTGGACTGTTCTGGTTCTGGTCTTTCTAGGGAGTTTTTCCTAGCCACCGTGCTTCTACAGCTGCATTGCTTGCTGTTTGGGGTTTTAGGCTAGGTTTCTGTACAGCACTTTGATATATCAGCTGATGTAAGAAGGGCTTTATAAATAAATGTGATTTATGATGATTTGATTTCTGCTCTGGTGTCGAGACTGTTGTCGGGAGCTGAGGTGTGCTGTTCTGCTGGCTTTTCTGCGGGGGTGTCCACCTCTCTAGTAGGTTGTTTTTCTGTCACACGCCATCCCCCTCAACCTCTCCTCCAGCAGTCTGATCCTCTCCTCTAGTGTCCTGCTCTTCTCCTGCTCCTGCTCTTTCTCCTGTTGTAGTTGTCTCACCACTGTCCAGAGTGCAGATATGTCTCTGTCCACCTCCAGCTCTCCGGGTCTGGTTAAGAGAGTGTTGTTGTGCTGGACTGTTGTCTGGGTCTGTGCTGACTGGAGTGTAATCACCTGCTGTTCCAGCTCCACCTGCCTTACTTCCAGCTGGGTAAATGTATCCTTCATTTCAATGAGGGAGTAGTACTCTGTGCTGGGAGGTTGACTTTCCGCTGGGGGTGGCTCGTCTGTGGGGTTATGTAATGAAGAGGTTTGGTCTGACCCGCTCGGGGTGGCTCGTCTGTGGGGTTATATAATGAAGAGGTCTTGTCTGACCTGCTCAGGGTGGGGGTATCTTTCTCAAGGGAGAGCTTCTCCTGCTGGGCTAATTCTTTGATTAGGTGAAAGTCCAGCTGAAACTGTTTGGGGTTACCCTGTACCATTATTGTTCCAGACTTATAGAGATTTATATTTGCTGACCCAGAGTCCTCGTTGTCAAGTATCCAGAGTTTCCACCCTTTGTTAACACCCCCTCAAAGGGGTAGTGTGCTAATATAGCACTGTGCCATGCCAGGGGATGGTTTGTGTGGAAGATGAGGTTGCTGATGTTCTTATCCGACCCCCCCCCCCCCCTCTCTCTCTCTCTCTCTCTCTCTCTCTCTCTGTCTCTCTCTCTGTCTCTCTGTCTCTCTGTCTCTCTCTCTCTCTCTCTAGTGCTGTTTGGCCAGTTTGTGGTGTTTCAGACGTTGGTGAGTGACGTTGTAGAAATCTACGACGGCCCGACTCCAGACTCTCCTGTCCTCTCGTCCATCTCCGGCTCTCACTCAGGTAGAGAACATCACCTTTTCTCTTTACAGTGAATCTTATCATGACCTGACAGGACACACCTGAATAAAAATAATAATCTCAATAACAAATCTCAATGTAAATAAAGGAATTTAAATATAATGTTCGTTGAGTTTTAAAAGTGATGGGTTTAACGAAAACCAAAAACCTCTCTCTTTTCTCCCGACACTGAAGGAGAGACTCTACCTTTAAGTTCTGGGAACAAAATCACCGTCAAGTTCACCACCGCGGGTCCAGAGACAGCCAAGGGATTCCACTTTGTTTATCAAGGCATGTTTTTCTATATTATCTGCTCTTTGATATGAAGATAGATGAACTGCCTTGCAGTTGCTACCTGCTATCTTGGCAGAGAGGAGAACATTTGGCAGCCCTTTTTACAAAAACACTACGTCATATCACAGTGTCTTGATTAATCTGTCTCTCTGCCATTCAAAGGACTAGTCAGTGGTGTTCCATTGAGTCAGTGCAGAGGATCGTTGAGCTGAGCAGAGCAGGGAAAAGACATGGGGGAAGATGCAGAGATTGACTGATGATCTGAGAGAGGATGTTTTGGTGGATCTCTGTGCCAATCCCATGTCTTCTCTCAGTCTTGCGTCCTCTATTTCTCTCTGCCTGCCTGTCTTCTCTCTGTCTGTCTGTCTGTCTCTCTTTCTTTCTCTCTCTCTTTCTCTCTCTCTCTCTCTCTCTCTCTCTCTCTCTCTTTCTCTCTCTCTCTTTCTTTCTCTTTCTTTCTCTCTCTTTCTTTCTCTCTCTTTCTCTGTCTGTCTCTCTTTCGCTCTCCCTCTCCCTCTCTCTCTCTCTCTCTCTCTCTTTTTCTCTCTGTCTCTCTCTCCCTCTCCCTCTCTCACTCTGCTTGTCTTCTCTCCTCTCAGCTGTCCCCAGGACCAGTGCATCTCAGTGCAGCTCTGTGCCGGAGCCCAGGTTTGGGAAGCGGATAGGAAACGACTTTGGCATTGGCACGGTGGTGCTGTTTGAATGCAATCCAGGCTACGCTCTGCACGGCGCCACTGCCATCAGGTGTGAGGCCATCCCGAACACTGTGGCTCAGTGGAACGGCACTGAGCCCACCTGCGTAGGTAAGTAGACTGCGCCAACTCCTCACAGTCACAGACCTAGTTCCACCGACCCAAACCACACAGTCACAGACCTAGGGGTGCTTGGCGAAATTGGTTATTTCCACCTCATGAATGGATGTACATTTTCCCAAATACGAATGGAATTGAGAATCATTGGATTGTCCCCCCCCACCCCCCAAAAAAAACATTATTCAATGCCTTAGACCCGAAGTAGTGACTATATTTCAGATGATAAAGTATTGCATTCATGGCTTTGATACTCCTCCATTGCACAATGATAGTGTGCTATCCGTCTGTCCAAGGGAACACGTCGTTGTGCTGCCCAGTAATACTTCTTCATGTGAGGTCATCCAAGACCTCCAGCTTTAAAAGGAGGAAGTGGAAAACAGTCCATTTGATCTAGAGGTCTTTCCCTTTCTAAATAAAGCTGGAGGGCAGACCGTTTCTTTTATCAAAGACGTTAGATGGAGCTTCTCTCTCTGAAAGGAAAACTTCAGCAATTTGGCAATGAAGCCCTAAATCTACTTCCCCCAAGAGTCAGATGAACTCGTAGATCCCATCTTTAAAGGAATACTTCAAAAATTTGGCAATGAAGCCCTTTATCTACTTCCCCAAAGTCAGATGAACTCGTAGATCCCATCTTTAAAGGAATACTTCAGCAATTTGGCAATGAAGCCCTTTATCTACTTCCCCAAGAGTCAGATGAACTCGTAGATCCCATCTTTAAAGGAATACTTCAGCAATTTGGCAATGAAGCCCTAAATCTACTTCCCCAAGAGTCAGATGAACTCGTAGATCCCATCTTTAAAGGAATATTTCAGGAGTTTTATCTCCTCAAAAAGAGTCAGATGAACTCGTAGATCCCATCTTTAAAGGAATATTTCAGGAGTTTTATCTCCTCACCAAGAGTCAGATGAACTCGTAGATCCCATCTTTAAAGGAATATTTCAGGAGTTTTATCTCCTTACCAAGAGTCAGATGAACTCGTAGATCCCATCTTTAAAGGAATATTTCAGGAGTTTTATCTCCTCACCAAGAGTCAGATGAATTTGTGGATACCATCTGTATGTCTCTGTGTTCAGTATGAAGGAAGTTAGAGGTAGAAAAGTTGTGTTTTTCTTTTACTAACCTTCTGGAATGGAATCAGTCGGCCAATCACGCAACGTCTGCTTAGATTTACCTTCCAAAAAACGACCCGGCATCATAATGAGTTCTGTTGTTTTGTTGTTTCAATTACGGTCTCCTGAATGAACACACCTTGTTTTATATAGCAGAAACCCGAAGAGTAGCTAGGAGGGGATGGAATCAAACCTGGTTTTAGACAACAGAAACCACAGAGTAGCTAGGAGGGGAGTGGAATCAAACCTGGTTTTAGACAACAGAAACACACAGAGTAACTAGGAGGGGAGTGGAATCAAACCTGGTTTTAGACAACAGAAACCACAGAGTAGTTAGGAGGGGGATGGAATCAAACCTGGTTTTAGACAACAGAAACCACAGAGTAGTTAGGAGGGGAGTGGAATCAAACCTGGTTTTAGACAACAGAAACCACAGAGTAGTTAGGAGGGGAGTGGAATCAAACCTGGTTTTAGTTAACAGAAACACACAGAGTAGTTAGGAGGGGGATGGAATCAAACCTGGTATTAGACAGCAGAAACCCACAGGGTAACTAGGAAGGGGATGGAATCAAACCTGGTTTTAGACAGCAGACTCCCACAGAGTAACTAGGAGGGGGATGGAAACAAACCTGGTTTTAGTTAACAGACTCCCACAGAGTAACTAGGATGGGAATGAATCATACCTGGTTTTAGTTAACAGACTCCCACAGAGTAACTAGGAGGGGGATGGAATCATACCTGGTTTTAGTTAACAGACTCCCACAGAGTAACTAGGAGGGGGATGGAATCATACCTGGTTTTAGTTAACAGACTCCCACAGAGTAACTAGGAGGGGGATGGAATCATACCTGGTTTTAGTTAACAGACTCCCACAGAGTAACTAGGAGGGGGATGGAATCATACATGGTTTTAGTTAACAGACTCCCACAGAGTAACTAGGAGGGGGATGGAATCATACCTGGTTTTAGTTAACAGACTCCCACAGAGTAACTAGGAGGGGGATGGAATCATACCTGGTTTTAGACAGCAGAAACCACACAGTAACTAGGAGGGGGATGGAATCATACCTGGTTTTAGTTAACAGACTCCCACAGAGTAACTAGGAGGGGATGGAATCAAACCTGGTTTTAGACAGCAGAAACCACAGAGTAACTAGGAGGGGATGGAATCAAACCTGGTTTTAGACAGCAGAAACCACAGAGTAACTAGGAGGGGATGGAATCAAACCTGGTTTTAGACAGCAGAAACCACAGAGTAACTAGGAGGGGATGGAATCATACCTGGTTTTAGTTAACAGACTCCCACAGAGTAACTAGGAGGGGGATGGAATCATACCTGGTTTTAGACAGCAGAAACCACAGAGTAACTAGGAGGGGATGAAATCAAACCTGGTTTTAGACAGCAGAAACCACAGAGTAACTAGGAGGGATGGAATCATACATGGTTTTAGACAGCAGAAACCACAGAGTAACTAGGAGGGGGATGGAATCAAACCTGGTTTTAGTTAACAGACTCCCACATAGTAACTAGGAGGGGGATGGAATCATACCTGGTTTCAGTTAACAGACTCCCACAGAGTAACTAGGAGGGGATGGAATCATACCTGGTTTTAGTTAACAGACTCCCAAAGAGTAACTAGGAGGGGATGGAATCAAACCTGGTTTTAGTTAACAGACTCCCACAGAGTAACTAGGAGGGGATGGAATCAAACCTGGTTTTAGTTAACAGACTCCCACAGAGTAACTAGGAAGGGGATGGAATCTAACCTGGTTTTAGACAGCAGAAACCACAGAGTAACTAGGATGGGATGGAATCATACCTGGTTTTAGTTAACAGACTCCCACAGAGTAACTAGGAGGGGATGGAATCATATCTGGTTTTAGTTAACAGACTCCCACAGAGTAACTAGGAGGGGATGGAATCAAACCTGGTTTGAGTTAACAGACTCCCACAGAGTAACTAGGAGGGGATGGAATCAAACCTGGTTTTAGTTAACAGACTCCCACAGAGTAACTAGGAAGGGGATGGAATCTAACCTGGTTTTAGACAGCAGAAACCACAGAGTAACTAGGAGGGGGATGGAATCATACCTGGTTTTAGTTAACAGACTCCCACAGAGGAACTAGGAGGGGATGGAATCAAACCTGGTTTTAGACAGCAGAAACCACAGAGTAACTAGGAGGGGATGGAATCATACCTGGTTTCAGTTAACAGACTCCCACAGAGTAACTAGGAGGGGATGGAATCAAACCTGGTTTTAGACAACAGAAACCACAGAGTAACTAGGAGGGGATGGAATCATACCTGGTTTTAGTTAACAGACTCCCACAGAGTAACTAGGAGGGGATGGAATCATACCTGGTTTTAGTTAACAGACTCCCACAGAGTAACTAGGAGGGGGATGGAATCAAACCTGGTTTTAGACAGCAGACTCCCACAGAGTAACTAGGAGGGTGATGAAATCATACCTGGTTTTAGTTAACAGACTCCCACAGAGTAACTAGGAGGGGATGGAATCATACCTGGTTTTAGTTAACAGACTCCCACAGAGTAACTAGGAGGGGGATGGAATCATACCTGGTTTTAGACAGCAGACTCCCACAGAGTAACTAGGAGGGGGATGGAATCATACCTGGTTTTAGTTAACAGACTCCCACAGAGTAACTAGGAGGGGATGGAATCATACCTGGTTTTAGACAACAGAAACCACAGAGTAACTAGGAGGGGATGGAATCATACCTGGTTTTAGTTAACAGACTCCCACAGAGTAACTAGGAGGGGATGGAATCAAACCTGGTTTTAGTTAACAGACTCCCACAGAGTAACTAGGAGGGGATGGAATCAAACCTGGTTTTAGTTAACAGACTCCCACAGAATAACTAGGAGGGGGATGGAATCATACATGGTTTTAGTTAACAGACTCCCACAGAGTAACTAGGAGGGGGATGGAATCATACCTGGTTTCAGTTAACAGACTCCCACAGAGTAACTAGGAGGGGATGGAATCATATCTGGTTTTAGTTAACAGACTCCCACAGAGTAACTAGGAGGGGGATGGAATCATACCTGGTTTTAGACAGCAGAAACCACAGAGTAACTAGGAGGGGATGGAATCAAACCTGGTTTTAGACAACAGAAACCACAGAGTAACTAGGAGGGGGATGGAATCAAACCTGGTTTTAGACAGCAGAAACCACAGAGTAACTAGGAGGGGATGGAATCAAACCTGGTTTTAGACAGCAGAAACCACAGAGTAACTAGGAGGGGGATGGAATCATACCTGGTTTTAGTTAACAGACTCCCACAGAGTAACTAGGAGGGGATGGAATCAAACCTGGTTTTAGTTAACAGACTCCCACAGAGGAACTAGGAGGGGATGGAATCATACCTGGTTTTAGTTAACAGACTCCCACAGAGGAACTAGGAGGGGATGGAATCAAACCTGGTTTTAGTTAACAGACTCCCACAGAGTAACTAGGAGGGGGATGGAATCATACCTGGTTTCAGTTAACAGACTCCCACAGAGTAACTAGGAGGGGATGGAATCATATCTGGTTTTAGTTAACAGACTCCCACAGAGTAACTAGGAGGGGGATGGAATCATACCTGGTTTTAGACAGCAGAAACCACAGAGTAACTAGGAGGGGATGGAATCAAACCTGGTTTTAGACAACAGAAACCACAGAGTAACTAGGAGGGGGATGGAATCATACCTGGTTTTAGACAGCAGAAACCACAGAGTAACTAGGAGGGGGATGGAATCAAACCTGGTTTTAGACAGCAGAAACCACAGAGTAACTAGGAGGGGGATGGAATCAAACTTGGTTTTAGTTAACAGACTCCCACAGAGGAACTAGGAGGGGATGGAATCATACCTGGTTTTAGTTAACAGACTCCCACAGAGTAACTAGGAGGGGGATGGAATCAAACCTGGTTTTAGACAGCAGACTCCCACAGAGTAACTAGGAGGGTGATGAAATCATACCTGGTTTTAGTTAACAGACTCCCACAGAGTAACTAGGAGGGGATGGAATCATACCTGGTTTTAGTTAACAGACTCCCACAGAGTAACTAGGAGGGGGATGGAATCATACCTGGTTTTAGACAGCAGACTCCCACAGAGTAACTAGGAGGGGGATGGAATCATACCTGGTTTTAGTTAACAGACTCCCACAGAGTAACTAGGAGGGGATGGAATCATACCTGGTTTTAGACAACAGAAACCACAGAGTAACTAGGAGGGGATGGAATCATACCTGGTTTTAGTTAACAGACTCCCACAGAGTAACTAGGAGGGGATGGAATCAAACCTGGTTTTAGTTAACAGACTCCCACAGAGTAACTAGGAGGGGATGGAATCAAACCTGGTTTTAGTTAACAGACTCCCACAGAATAACTAGGAGGGGGATGGAATCATACATGGTTTTAGTTAACAGACTCCCACAGAGTAACTAGGAGGGGGATGGAATCATACCTGGTTTCAGTTAACAGACTCCCACAGAGTAACTAGGAGGGGATGGAATCATATCTGGTTTTAGTTAACAGACTCCCACAGAGTAACTAGGAGGGGGATGGAATCATACCTGGTTTTAGACAGCAGAAACCACAGAGTAACTAGGAGGGGATGGAATCAAACCTGGTTTTAGACAACAGAAACCACAGAGTAACTAGGAGGGGGATGGAATCAAACCTGGTTTTAGACAGCAGAAACCACAGAGTAACTAGGAGGGGATGGAATCAAACCTGGTTTTAGACAGCAGAAACCACAGAGTAACTAGGAGGGGGATGGAATCATACCTGGTTTTAGTTAACAGACTCCCACAGAGTAACTAGGAGGGGATGGAATCAAACCTGGTTTTAGTTAACAGACTCCCACAGAGGAACTAGGAGGGGATGGAATCATACCTGGTTTTAGTTAACAGACTCCCACAGAGGAACTAGGAGGGGATGGAATCAAACCTGGTTTTAGTTAACAGACTCCCACAGAGTAACTAGGAGGGGGATGGAATCATACCTGGTTTCAGTTAACAGACTCCCACAGAGTAACTAGGAGGGGATGGAATCATATCTGGTTTTAGTTAACAGACTCCCACAGAGTAACTAGGAGGGGGATGGAATCATACCTGGTTTTAGACAGCAGAAACCACAGAGTAACTAGGAGGGGATGGAATCAAACCTGGTTTTAGACAACAGAAACCACAGAGTAACTAGGAGGGGGATGGAATCATACCTGGTTTTAGACAGCAGAAACCACAGAGTAACTAGGAGGGGGATGGAATCAAACCTGGTTTTAGACAGCAGAAACCACAGAGTAACTAGGAGGGGGATGGAATCAAACTTGGTTTTAGTTAACAGACTCCCACAGAGGAACTAGGAGGGGATGGAATCATACCTGGTTTTAGTTAACAGACTCCCACAGAGGAACTAGGAGGGGATGGAATCAAACCTGGTTTTAGTTAACAGACTCCCACAGAGTAACTAGGAGGGGATGGAATCAAACCTGGTTTTAGTTAACAGACTCCCACAGAGTAACTAGGAGGGGATGGAATCAAACCTGGTTTTAGCTAACAGACTCCCACAGAGTAACTAGGAGGGGATGGAATCATACCTGGTTTTAGTTAACAGACTCCCACAGAGGAACTAGGAGGGGGGTGGAATCAAACCTGGTTTTAGACAGCAGAAACCACAGAGTAACTAGGAGGGGGAGGGAATCATACCTGGTTTTAGTTAACAGACTCCCACAGAGTAACTAGGAGGGGGATGGAATCAAACCTGGTTTTAGTTAACAGATTCCCACAGAGTAACTAGGAGGGGATGGAATCAAACCTGGTTTTAGTTAACAGACTCCCACAGAGTAACTAGGAGGGGATAGAATCATACCTGGTTTTAGACAGCAGAAACCACAGAGTAACTAGGAGGGGATGGAATCAAACCTGGTTTTAGACAGCAGAAACCACAGAGTAACTAGGAGGGGATGGAATCAAACCTGGTTTTAGACTCCTTCCTGAAGCAGACCTTCTTGTCTCCTATCTGGTGTGTTACTGAAGCAGACCTGCTTGTCTCCTATCTGGTGTATTCCTGAAGCAGACCTGCTTGTCTCCTATCTGGTGTATTACTGAAGCAGACCTGCTTGTCTCCTATATGATGTATTACTGAAGCAGACCTGCTTGTCTCCAATCCAGTATTCCTGAAGCAGACCTGCTTGTCTCCTATCTGGTGTGTTACTGAAGCAGACCTGCTTGTCTCCTATCTGGTGTATTCCTGAAGCAGACCTGCTTGTCTCCTATCTGGTGTATTCCTGAAGCAGACCTGCTTGTCTCCTATATGATGTATTACTGAATCAGACCTGCTTGTCTCCTATCTGGTGTGTTACTGAAGCAGACCTGCTTGTCTCCTATCTGGTGTATTCCTGAAGCAGACCTGCTTGTCTCCTATCTGGTGTATTCCTGAAGCAGACCTGCTTGTCTCCTATATGATGTATTACTGAATCAGACCTGCTTGTCTCCTATCTGGTGTATTACTGAAGCAGACCTGCTTGTCACCTATCTGGTGTATTCCTGAAGCAGACCTGCTTGTCTCCCATCCAGTATTACTGAAGCAGACCTGCTTGTCTCCCATCCAGTATTACTGAAGCAGACCTGCTTGTCTCCTATCTGGTGTGTTACTGAAGCAGACCTGCTTGTCTCCTATCTGGTGTATTACTGAAGCAGACCTGCTTGTCTCCTATCTGGTGTATTCCTGAAGCAGACCTGCTTGTCTCCCATCCAGTATTACTGAAGCAGACCTGCTTGTCTCCCATCCAGTATTACTGAAGCAGACCTGCTTGTCTCCTATCTGGTGTGTTACTGAAGCAGACCTGCTTGTCTCCTATATGATGTATTACTGAAGCAGACCTGCTTGTCTCCTATCTGGTGTGTTACTGAAGCAGACCCGTGCTAGTTGATGATAATCCTAGTCGTGTTAGCATCCCATGCTAGTTGATGATAATTCTAGTCGTATTAGCAACCCATGCTAGTTGGTGATAATCCTAGACGTATTAGCAACCCATGCTAGTTGATGATAATCCTAGTCATATTAGCAATCCATGCTAGGTGATGATAATCCTAGTCATATTAGCAACCCATGCTAGTTGATGATAAACCTTGTCATATTAGCATCCCATGCTAGTTGTTGTATCTTTATATCTCCGCCCTTTCTTAATTTCTAACAGATCTGTTCATCTCTCTGTCACTTTAAACCATCTTTGTTTGCTGTGCGCTTTTGACAACAATGCAAAACGTTATGTTTGGCGTAAAAGCTACACAGCACATCACCCTGAACACACCATCCCCACTGTCAAACATGGTGGTGGCAGCATCATGGTTTGGGCCTGCTTTTCTTCAGCAGGGACAGGGAAGATGGTTAAAATTGATGGGAAGATGGATGGAGCCAAATACAGGACCATTCTGGAAGAAAACCTGATGGAGTCTGCAAAAGACCTGAGACTGGGACAGAGATTTGTCTTCCAACAAGACAATGATCCAAAACATAAAGCAAAATCTACATTGGAATGGTTCAAAAATAAACATATCGAGGTGTTAGAATGGCCAAGTTAAAGTCCAGACCTGAATCCAATCGAGAATCTGTGGAAAGAACTGAAAACTGCTGTTCACAAATGCTCTCCATCCAACCTCACTGAGCTCGAGCTGTTTTGCAAGGAGAAATGGGAAAAAATGTCAGTCTCTCGATGTGCAAAACTGATAGAGACCTACCCCAAGCGACTTACAGCTGTAATCGCAGCAAAAGGTGGCGCTACAAAGTATTAACTTAAGGGGGCTGAATAATTTTGCACGCCCAATTTTTCAGTTTTTGATTTGTTAAAAAAGTTTGAAATATCCAATAAATGTCGTTCCACTTCATGATTCTGTCCCACTTGTTGTTGATTCTTCACAAAAAAATACAGTTTTATATCTTTATGTTTGAAGCCTGAAATGTGGCAAAAGGTCGCAAAGTTCAACGGGGCCGAATACTTTCGCAAGGCACTGTATTTAGTAGCATTGCCTTTAAATTGTTTAACTTGGGTCAAAAGTTTTGGGTAGCTTTCCACAAGCTTCCAATGCTTTTCAGTTCAACCCGCAAATTTTCTATCGGATTGAGGTCAGGGCTTTGTGATGGCCACTCCAATACCTTGACTTTTTTTGTCCTTAAGCCATTTTGCCACAACTTTGGAAGTATGCTTGTGGTCATTGTCCATTTGGAAGACCCATTTGCGACAAAGCTTCAACTTCCTGCCTGATGTCTTGAGATGTTGTTTCAATATAGCCACATAATGTTCCTCCTCATGATGCCATCTATTTTGTGAAGTGCACCAGTCCCTCCTGCAGCAAAGCACCCCCACCACCATGCTTCACGGTTGGGATGGTGTTCTTCGGCTTGCAAGCCTCCCACTTTTTCCTCCAAACATAACGATGGTAATTATGGCCAAACAGTTCTATTTTTGTTTCATCATACCAGAGGACATTTCTCAAAAAATATGATATTTGTCCTTATGTGCAGTTGCAAACCATAGTCTGTCTTTTTATGGCAGTTTTGGAGCAGTGGCTTCTTCCTTGCTGAGCAGCCTTTCCGGTTATGTCGATATAGGACTCGTTTTACTGTGGATATAGATAGTTTTGTGCCTGTTTTCTCCAGCATCTTTACAAGGTCATTTGCCTGTTGTTCTGGGAATGATTTGCACTTTTCGCAGCAAAGTGTTTATCTCTAAGAGACAGAACACGTCTCCTTCCTGAGCGGAATGACTGCTGTGTGGTCCCACGGTGTTTATACTTGTGTACTATAGTTTGTACAGATGAAAGTGGTACCTTCAGGCGTTTGGAAATTGCTCCCAAGGATGAACCAGACTTGTGGAGGTCTACAATTTTTTGTGGTTTTGTCTCATTTATTTTGGTTTTCCAATGATGTCAAGCGTTTGAAGGTAGGCCTTTAAATACATCCACAGGTACACCCACGATTGACTCAAATTATGTCAATTAGCCTAATCAGAAGCTTCTAAAGCCATGACATAATTTTCTGGAATTTTCCAAGCTGTTTAAAGGCACAGTCAACTTAGTGTATGTAAACTTCTGACCCACTGGAATTGTGATACAGTGAATTATAAGTTAAATAATCTGTCTGTAAACAATTGTTGGAAAAATGACTTGTGTCATGCACAAAGTAGATGTCCTAACCGACTTGCCAAAACTATAGGTTGTTAACAAGAAATATGTGGAGTGGTTGAAAAATTAGTTTTAATGACTCCAACCTAAGTGTATGTAGACTTCGACTTCAACTGTACATATACACTAGGATACAAAAACACAATCATGGTAAGCACAAATAAAACATCACAATTCACCCAGAAAAAAAAAACTGTTTCATTCATCCACAAATAAATCCCCAATCAATACTTTAAATTGACCAAACGACACCAGAACATCAATCGGTATCAATTTGGAATCTGTCGTCCCAGAACTGTCCCAGGGTCTGTTTTTAACTGTGGACATGGTTTCCATCGTCTCCAGGGACGACTGGGCACCCTTCATTTCAAGCCCTGGATGGGAATTATTTGATAGGCTACCGAGGGTGGCCAATCATCCTCCAGGAGAGCCTTAAAGGGGCAGTGTTTTATTTACGAGACAGGAGGTATGAAAGAAGCCAATAAGGCAGAGAGTATAGCCCACATGTCTGTCTGATTCTCCACGGTAAAAAGATAGTAATGCATGTTATTGTGTAACGTGGTTCCTTGCATCCTACAAGTATGTAAAAAAAGGACAAGTAGCTAAATATCAAACCCTCGTCTCATTACAGACTGGATATAGGTTCATACATATATATATGAACGCACTTCAACTGGTGCTCGTGTTAACATTCATCTCTTCATCTTCATTGAAGGTTTAACATGTCATCTGTCCAAGGATGTGTGACAAGACGTGCTGAAGGGTGCCTATAGGGATGAAGGCTGCACCCTATTCCCTATTAAGTGCACTAAGTGACGTAAGGGCTCTGTTCAAACGTAGTGCACTACAGATTAGAGCTGGGCGATATCGACAAAAATCCAAACATTTTATCCGTTATTTTACCAGGTAAGTTGACTGGGAACACTTTCTCATTTACAGCAACGACCTGGGGAATAGTTACAGGGGAGAGGAGGGGGATGAATGAGACAATTGTAAACTGGGGATTATTAGGTGACTGTGATGGTTTGAGGGCCAGATTGGGAATTTAGCCAGGACACCGGGGTTAACACCCCTACTCTTACGATAAGTGCCATGGGGATCTTTAATGACCTCAGAGAGTCAGGACACCTGTTTATCGTCCCATCCGAAAGACGGCACCCTACACACTGCCCTGGGGTATTGGGATAATTTTTTTAGACCAGAGGAAAGAGTACCTCCTACTGGCCCTCCAACACCACTTCCAGCAGCATCTGGTCTCCCATTCAGGAACTGACCAGGACCAACGCTGCTTAGCTTCAGAAGCAAGCCAGCAGTGGTATGCAGGGTGGTATGCAGGGTGGTATGCTGTTGGCATATTGCGATAAATGGACTGAATTATAACAATAACAATAAATGGAATGATAAGTTAATAACTTATATGTGCAGCATAGTTATGTTTGATATTACCCATATCATTTATACTACTCTGAATGTTGTAGCTATCAATTGTCCCATTGACAATCACACATTAGCAAATGTTTTGCATTTCAAACTGAACATTTCTCTAGTAAAACCCTGTAGGTTGTTTATCGTAAAATGAAGGATATATCAATAAATGTCCACGATAAGTGGTCGGTTTGGTCGGTGGCAATCACTGTCGGTTTATAGTCCCAGCTCTACACAGATGCAGGAGCTTCATTTGACCCCGTTTCTCACAGCAGGAAAATAATCCTGCAGCAACAGGAAATGTTTATTTATTATATGGATTATAATGAATTCACTTATTTTTTTTTTGTAGGGGTTTGATAAAGTCTAAATGTTTTAAGTGGAAATTACAAACTTTAGAAACCTTTTAGAATCTAGAATGCACTCACATTTCTTGCAACACCAGGAAGATCAAATTAAGATCCTACACCTGTATGTAGGGAATAGGGTTCCATTTGGGATGCAGGTATATAGTGATTATCAAATCAAATCAAATCAAATTTTATTTGTCACATACACATGGTTAGCAGATGTTAATGCGAGTGTAGCGAAATGCTTGTGCTTCTAGTTCCGACAATGCAGTAATAACCAACGAGTAATCTAGCTAACAATTCCAAAACTACTACCTTATAGACAGACACAAGTGTAAAGGGATAAAGAATATGTACATAAAGATATATGAATGAGTGATGGTACAGAGCGGCATAGGCAAGATACAGTAGATGGTATTGAGTGCAGTATATACATATGAGATGAGTATGTAAACAAAGTGGCATAGTTTAAAGTGGCTAGTGATACATGTATCACATAAAGATGCAGTAGATGATATAGAGTACAGTATATACGTATACATGTGAGATAAATAATGTAGGGTATGTAAACATTATATTAAGTAGCATTGTTATGGCAGAGATTGAGAGTTGTATGTAGCACAGGAAGAGACAGGCGTCATCACCAAGTCTGCTTCACCTGAGGAGTGAGGAGATGAATAGCGAAGTCGCTTCCTGTGAATTTGTCACGGCGTCTGTCTCTGTGTGGGAGTAGTGAAGAGGACATCATCTGTAAAATATTGATGAGTTTGAAATTGCAGTGAACTGGATTAGGGGCCAATAATTAGATATGTGAGCTCCTACATGCAGCATGGCTCAACGACACACTGAGGCACGAGAAATCATGTTGTGGGTTTATATACTGTCCTCTGTACAGTCCTGACTGGTTGTTGTGGTAGATACAGGCTGTAGACAACTCAGTGGTTGTCTGTAGACTGTCCTTGGTGTGGTAGATACAGGCTGGTTGTCTGTAGACTACCCCTGTTCGTCCTTGGTATGGTAGATACAGGCTGGTTGTCTGTAGACTACTCCTGTTCGTCCTTGGTGTGGTAGATACAGGCTGGTTGTCTGTAGACTACTCCTGTTCATCCTTGGTGTGGTAGATACAGGCTGGTTGTCTGTAGACTACCCCTGTTCATCCTTGGTGTGGTAGATACAGGCAGTAGACAACTCAGTGGTTGTCTGTAGACTACCCCTGGTCGTCCTTGGTGTGGTAGATACGGGCTGGTTGTCTGTAGACTACTCCTGTTCGTCCTTGGTGTGGTAGATACAGGCTGGTTGTCTGTAGACTACTCCTGTTCATCCTTGGTGTGGTAGATACAGGCTGGTTGTCTGTAGACTACCACTGTTCGTCCTTGGTGTGGCAGATACAGACTGGTTGTCTGTAGACTACTCCTGTTCATCCTTGGTGTGGTAGATACAGGCAGTAGACAACTCAGTGGTTGTCTGTAGACCACCCCCGTTCGTCCTTGGTATGTTAGATACAGGCTGGTTGTCTGTAGACTACTCCTGTTCGTCCTTGGTGTGGTAGATACAGGGTGGTTGTCTGTAGACTACCCCTGTTCGTCCTTGGTGTGGTAGATACAGGGTGGTTGTCTGTAGACTACCCCTGTTCATCCTTGGTGTGGTAGATACAGGCTGGTTGTCTGTAGACTACCACTGTTCGTCCTTGGTGTGGTAGATACAGGCTGGTTGTCTGTTGACTACCCCTGTTCATCCTTGGTGTGGTAGATACAGGCTGGTTGTCTGTAGACTACTCCTGGTCGTCCTTGGTGTGGTAGATACAGGCTGGTTGTCTGTAGACTACCCCTGGTCGTCCTTGGTGTGGTAGATACAGGCTGGTTGTCTGTAGACTACTCCTGTTTGTCCTTGGTGTGGTAGATACAGGCTGGTTGTCTGTTGACTTCCCCTGTTCGTCCTTGGTGTGGTAGATACAGGCTGGTTGTCTGTAGACTACTCCTGTTTGTCCTTGGTGTGGTAGATACAGGCAGTAGACAACTCAGTGGTTGTCTGTAGACTGTCCTTGGTGTGGTAGATACAGGTTGGTTGTCTGTAGACTACCCCTGTTCGTCCTTGGTGTGGTAGATACAGGCTGGTTGTCTGTTGACTACTCCTGTTCGTCCTTGGTGTGGTAGATACAGGCTGGTTGTCTGTAGACTTCCCCTGTTCGTCCTTGGTATGTTAGATACAGGCTGGTTGTCTGTAGACTACCACTGTTCGTCCTTGGTGTGGTAGATACAGGCTGGTTGTCTGTAGACTACCCCTGTTCGTCTTTGGTGTGGTAGATACAGGCTGGTTGTCTGTAGACTACCCCTGGTCGTCCTTGGTGTGGTAGATACAGGCTGGTTGTCTGTTGACTACTCCTGTTCGTCCTTTGTGTGGTAGATACAGGCTGGTTGTCTGTAGACTTCCCCTGTTCGTCCTTGGTATGTTAGATACAGGCTGGTTGTCTGTAGACTACCACTGTTCGTCCTTGGTGTGGTAGATACAGGCTGGTTGTCTGTAGACTACCCCTGTTCGTCTTTGGTGTGGTAGATACAGGCTGGTTGTCTGTAGACTACCCCTGGTCGTCCTTGGTGTGGTAGATACAGGCTGGTTGTCTGTAGACTACCACTGTTCGTCCTTGGTGTGGTAGATACAGACTGGTTGTCTGTAGACTACTCCTGTTCATCCTTGGTGTGGTAGATACAGGCAGTAGACAACTCAGTGGTTGTCTGTAGACCACCCCCGTTCGTCCTTGGTATGTTAGATACAGGCTGGTTGTCTGTAGACTACTCCTGTTCGTCCTTGGTGTGGTAGATACAGGGTGGTTGTCTGTAGACTACCCCTGTTCGTCCTTGGTGTGGTAGATACAGGGTGGTTGTCTGTAGACTACCCCTGTTCATCCTTGGTGTGGTAGATACAGGCTGGTTGTCTGTAGACTACCACTGTTCGTCCTTGGTGTGGTAGATACAGGCTGGTTGTCTGTTGACTACCCCTGTTCATCCTTGGTGTGGTAGATACAGGCTGGTTGTCTGTAGACTACTCCTGGTCGTCCTTGGTGTGGTAGATACAGGCTGGTTGTCTGTAGACTACCCCTGGTCGTCCTTGGTGTGGTAGATACAGGCTGGTTGTCTGTAGACTACTCCTGTTTGTCCTTGGTGTGGTAGATACAGGCTGGTTGTCTGTTGACTTCCCCTGTCCGTCCTTGGTGTGGTAGATACAGGCTGGTTGTCTGTAGACTACTCCTGTTTGTCCTTGGTGTGGTAGATACAGGCAGTAGACAACTCAGTGGTTGTCTGTAGACTGTCCTTGGTGTGGTAGATACAGGTTGGTTGTCTGTAGACTACCCCTGTTCGTCCTTGGTGTGGTAGATACAGGCTGGTTGTCTGTAGACTTCCCCTGTTCGTCCTTGGTATGTTAGATACAGGCTGGTTGTCTGTAGACTACCACTGTTCGTCCTTGGTGTGGTAGATACAGGCTGGTTGTCTGTAGACTACCCCTGTTCGTCTTTGGTGTGGTAGATACAGGCTGGTTGTCTGTAGACTACCCCTGGTCGTCCTTGGTGTGGTAGATACAGGCTGGTTGTCTGTAGACTACCACTGTTCGTCCTTGGTGTGGTAGATACAGGCTGGTTGTCTGTAGACTTCCCCTGGTCGTCCTTGGTGTGGTAGATACAGGCTGGTTGTCTGTTGACTTCCCCTGTTCGTCCTTGGCAGACAGGCATCAGGTTGTTTATGACTGAAGGAAGCATCTCAAACAGCACCCTATTCCCTATGTAGTGCACTGCTTCTGACCAGAGCCCTTTGAGTTTCCCTGTGAGTTTCCCTGTGAGTTTCCCTGTGAGTTTCCCTGTGAGTTTCCCTGTGGGTTTCCCTGAGGGTTTCCCTATTTCCCTATGTGTTTCCCTGTGGGTTTCCCTGTGGGTTTCCCTATGGGTTTCCCTGTGGGCTTCCCTGTGGGTTTCCCTGTGGGTTTCCCTGTGAGTTTCCCTGTGAGTTTCCCTGTGAGTTTCCCTGTGGGTTTCCCTGTGAGTTTCCTTATGGGTTTCCCTTTGAGTTTCCCTGTGGGTTTCCCTGTGAGTTTCCCTATAGGTTTCCCTGTGAGTTTCCCTGTGAGTTTCCCTGTGGGTTTCCCTGAGGGTTTCCCTATTTCCCTATGTGTTTCCCTGTGGGTTTCCCTGTGGGTTTCCCTATGGGTTTCCCTGTGGGCTTCCCTGTGGGTTTCCCTGTGGGTTTCCCTGTGAGTTTCCCTGTGAGTTTCCCTGTGAGTTTCCCTGTGGGTTTCCCTGTGAGTTTCCTTATGGGTTTCCCTTTGAGTTTCCCTGTGGGTTTCCCTGTGAGTTTCCCTATGGGTTTCCCTGTGAGTTTCCCTATGGGTTTCCCTGTGGGTTTCCCTGTGAGTTTCCCTGTGAGTTTCCCTGTGAGTTTCCCTGTGAGTTTCCCTGTGAGTTTCCCTGTGGTTTTCCCCATGAGTTTCCCTGTGAGTTTCCCTGTGGGTTTCCCTATGGGTTTCCTTGTGGGTTTCCCTGTGGGTTTTCCTATTTCCCTGTGGGTTTCCCTGTAGGTTTCCCTGTGAGTTTCCCTATGGGTTTTGGCAGCTCTGCTCTCCACTGAGGTTAGCTGGTGAATACAACAGCAGGCAAACATTCAAACAGGCAGTATTAACCTCCTACAAAGGGAACAACCAGGCAGTATTGACCTCCTACACAGGGACCAACCAGGCAGTATTGACCTCCTACACAGGGACCAACCAGGCAGTATTGACCTCCTATACAGTGATCAACCAGGCAGTATTGACCTCCTACACAGGGATCAACCAGGCAGTATTGACCTCCTACACAGGGATCAACCAGGCAGTATTGATCTCCTACACAGGGATCAACCAGGCAGTATTGACCTCCTACACAGGGATCAACCAGGCAGTATTGATCTCCTACACAGGGATCAACCAGGCAGTATTGACCTCCTACACAGGGACCAACCAGGCAGTATTGACCTCCTACACAGGGATCAACCAGGCAGTATTGACCTCCTACACAGGGATCAACCAGGCAGTATTGACCTCCCACACAGGGAACAACCAGGCAGTATTGACCTCCCACACAGGGATCAACCAGGCAGTATTGACCTCCCACACAGGGAAGAACCAGGCAGTATTGACCTCCTACACAGGGATCAACCAGGCAGTATTGACCTCCTACACAGGGACCAACCAGGCAGTATTGACCTCCTACACAGGGATCAACCAGGCAGTATTGACCTCCTACACAGGGATCAACCAGGCAGTATTGACCTCCCACACAGGGAACAACCAGGCAGTATTGACCTCCCACACAGGGATCAACCAGGCAGTATTGACCTCCCACACAGGGAAGAACCAGGCAGTATTGACCTCCTACACAGGGATCAACCAGGCAGTATTGACCTCCTACACAGGGACCAACCACGCAGTATTGACCTCCCACACAGGGATCAACCAGGCAGTATTGACCTCCTACACAGGGATCAACCAGGCAGTATTTACCTCCTACACAGGGACCAACCAGGCAGTATTGACCTCCTACACAGTGACCAACCAGGCATTATTGACCTCCTACACAGGGAACAACCAGGCAGTATTGACCTCCTACACAGGGATCAACCAGGCAGTATTGACCTCCTACACAGGGATCAACCAGGCAGTATTGACCTCCTACACAGGGACCAACCAGGCAGTATTGACCTCCTACACAGGGATCAACCAGGCAGTATTGACCTCCTACACAGGGATCAACCAGGCAGTATTGACCTCCCACACAGGGAACAACCAGGCAGTATTGACCTCCCACACAGGGATCAACCAGGCAGTATTGACCTCCCACACAGGGAAGAACCAGGCAGTATTGACCTCCTACACAGGGATCAACCAGGCAGTATTGACCTCCTACACAGGGACCAACCAGGCAGTATTGACCTCCTACACAGGGATCAACCAGGCAGTATTGACCTCCTACACAGGGATCAACCAGGCAGTATTGACCTCCCACACAGGGAACAACCAGGCAGTATTGACCTCCCACACAGGGATCAACCAGGCAGTATTGACCTCCCACACAGGGAAGAACCAGGCAGTATTGACCTCCTACACAGGGATCAACCAGGCAGTATTGACCTCCTACACAGGGACCAACCACGCAGTATTGACCTCCCACACAGGGATCAACCAGGCAGTATTGACCTCCTACACAGGGATCAACCAGGCAGTATTTACCTCCTACACAGGGACCAACCAGGCAGTATTGACCTCCTACACAGTGACCAACCAGGCATTATTGACCTCCTACACAGGGAACAACCAGGCAGTATTGACCTCCTACACAGGGATCAACCAGGCAGTATTGACCTCCTACACAGGGATCAACCAGGCAGTATTGACCTCCCACACAGGGAACAACCAGGCAGTATTGACCTCCCACACAGGGATCAACCAGGCAGTATTGACCTCCCACACAGGGAAGAACCAGGCAGTATTGACCTCCTACACAGGGATCAACCAGGCAGTATTGACCTCCTACACAGGGACCAACCAGGCAGTATTGACCTCCTACACAGGGATCAACCAGGCAGTATTGACCTCCTACACAGGGATCAACCAGGCAGTATTGACCTCCCACACAGGGAACAACCAGGCAGTATTGACCTCCCACACAGGGATCAACCAGGCAGTATTGACCTCCCACACAGGGAAGAACCAGGCAGTATTGACCTCCTACACAGGGATCAACCAGGCAGTATTGACCTCCTACACAGGGACCAACCACGCAGTATTGACCTCCCACACAGGGATCAACCAGGCAGTATTGACCTCCTACACAGGGATCAACCAGGCAGTATTTACCTCCTACACAGGGACCAACCAGGCAGTATTGACCTCCTACACAGTGACCAACCAGGCATTATTGACCTCCTACACAGGGAACAACCAGGCAGTATTGACCTCCTACACAGGGATCAACCAGGCAGTATTGACCTCCTACACAGGGATCAACCAGGCAGTATTGACCTCCTACACAGGGATCAACCAGGCAGTATTGACCTCCTACACAGGGATCAACCAGGCAGTATTGACCTCCTACACAGGGAAACAAAAGATCCACCTTGTTTCTCTCCTCTCTTATCCTGGATCTGATGGAAGAGTCATTTATATTGACATCGTCACGTGTTCCATTGTTGAGTCATTTCTTTTCAGGGAACATTCCCATGACATCATCACGTGTTCCGCTGTTGAGTCATTTCTATTCAGGGAACAGTCCCATGACATCGTCACGTGTTCCATTGTTGAGTCATTTCTATTCAGGGAACATTCCCATGACATCATCACGTGTTCCGTTGTTGAGTCATTTCTATTCAGGGAACATTTCCATGACATCATCACGTGTTCCGTTGTTGAGTCATTTCTATTCAGGGAACATTCCCATGACATCGTCACGTGTTCCGTTGTTGAGTCATTTCTATTCAGGGAACATTCCCATGACATCGTCACGTGTTCCATTGTTGAGTCATTTCTATTCAGGGAACATTCCCATGACATCGTCACGTGTTCCGTTGTTGAGTCATTTCTATTCAGGGAACATTCCCATGACATCGTCACGTGTTCCATTGTTGGGTCATTTCTATTCAGGGAACATTCCCATGACATCATCACGTGTTCCATTGTTGAGTCATTTCTATTCAGGGAACATTCCCATGACATCATCACGTGTTCCGTTGTTGAGTCATTTCTATTCAGGGAACATTCCCATGACATCGTCACGTGTTCCGTTGTTGAGTCATTTCTATTCGGGGAACATTCCCATGACATCGTCACGTGTTCCGTTGTTAAAAGGAGAGTATATGTAAAACGTCATCATCATTAGTCCCTGTTATTCTGATACATGTCATGAAATGAAATGAGTCAGCAACTGGTGACAATAGACAACAGAACAACAGCCAGGATTTGAGTTGTCTCTCTAAAGCAACACGTTGTGTCCTTTCAGATGAAAAAGTAGTGTATATCGTTTTTTTGTTTTTTATTCCGTGGCTGATGGATGTCTGTTCCGTTTGAACTACGCGAGGCCTTACAGCTGTCCGTAATGTAACGTGCAGTAGAGGACTTTCCAATATTCATGTAGACGTGGTACCTGACATGCTTTGATCTCTGCTGTGAAGTATATTGGTACGTTCCTGTATCCACACTAGCAAATCACTTTGAATGTCCAATACATTGCAGTGTGGATAATCGGAGAGCCTACACGGCTTGGAATCGGTTATGATCCTATGAGGTTTATAATGAAACCCCTGGGACCAGCAGGAGGTCTACAGTAGTCGGTTGTTGGTCCTATGAGGTTTATAATGAAACCCCTGGGACCAGCAGGAGGTCTACAGTAGTCGGTTGTTGGTCCTATGAGGTTTATAATGAAACCCCCGGGACCAGCAGGAGATCTACAGTAGTCGGTTGTTGGTCCTATGAGGTTTATAATGAAACCTCTGGGACCAGCAGGAGATCTACAGTAGTCGGTCGTGGTCCTATGAGGTTTATAATGAAACCCCTGGGACCAGCAGGAGATCTACAGTAGTCGGTTGTGGTCCTATGAGGTTTATAATGAAACCCCTGGGACCAGCAGGAGATCTACAGTAGTCGGTTGTGGTCCTGTGAGGTTTATAATGAAACCACTGGGACCAGCAGGAGATCAACAGTAATCGGTTGTGGTCCTATGAGGTTTATAATGAAACCCCTGGGACCAGCAGGAGATCTACAGTAGTCGGTTGTGGTCCTATGAGGTTTATAATGAAACCCCTGGGAGCAGCAGGAGATCTACAGTAGTCGGTTGTGGTCCTATGAGGTTTATAATGAAACCCCTGGGACCAGCAGGAGATCTACAGTAGTCGGTTGTGGTCCTATGAGGTTTATAATGAAACCCCTGGGACCAGCAGGAGATCTACAGTAGTCGGTTGTGGTCCTATGAGGTTTATAATGAAACCCCTGGGACCAGCAGGAGATCTACAGTAGTCAGAAGGGCTGGGGTGAATGGATCACAAATGATAGATGGATGAAACCCATGAATGGATGATGGACAGATGAGGGATGAACGGATGAGTAACCCTCCATAAAACAAGGAGAACAGCAGGTGGCTGGGGTGAATGGATGATGGACAGATGAGGGATGAATGGATGGATGAAGCCCCATGGATAGATGATGATGAGATGGAGGAATGCATGGATGAACCCTGGTCTCCATAGTGATGGAATAGGAGACACCCTGGGCTCCATAGTGATGGAATAGGAGACACCCTGGTCTCCATAGTGATGGAATAGGAGGCACCCTGGGCTCCATAGTGATGGAATAGGAGGCACCCTGGGCTCCATAGTGATGGAATAGGAGACACCCTGGGCTCCATAGTGATGGAATAGGAGGCACCCTGGGCTCCATAGTGATGGAATAGGAGGCACCCTGGTCTCCATAGTGATGGAATAGGAGACACCCTGGGCTCCATAGTGATGGAATAGGAGACACCCTGGGCTCCATAGTGATGGAATAGGAGACACCCTGGGCTCCATAGTGATGGAGAGTAGAGAAGACACCAAGAGTAGAGAAGAGAAAGACTTTTCTCTCTCTTCTCTCCCCTTGGTCTCCTCTGGGTGACTTGTCTCTCTTTTCTCTACCGCTGGTCTCCTCTGGGTGACTTGTCTCTCTCTTCTCTACCGCTGGTCTCCTCTGGGTGAATTGTCTCTCTCTTCTCTACTCTTGGTGTCTGGGTGACTTGTCTCTCTCTTCTCTACTCTTGGTGTCTGGGTGACTTGTCTTTCTCTTCTCTCACCTTGGTCTCCTCTGGGTGACTTGTCTCTCTCTTCTCTCACCCTGTGCAGTTCCCTGTGGAGGACTGCTGACATCTCGTAAGGGGACCATCCTTTCTCCTGGTTACCCAGAGCCCTACGCCAACTATCTCAACTGTATCTGGAAGATCTCTGTGCCAGAGGGAGCAGGCATCCAAGTGAGAGATGCAGCATGAAACATTATGAATATCATGTTGGAACGTTTTGATAGTTAAAAGGGTTTAAGAATTAAACTTTCATGGAATTCTATCTTAGAATGGGAATTTGCTAAAAATGTGTATCCCATTATTGATGAGGCAACTGTTTTATTCAACTTAGATATTTCTTTTTTTTTTTTTACTCTTAAATGTATTTATTTGTTCCTTTCCTCAGATCCAGGTCATAACTTTTGCCACGGAACACAACTGGGACTCCTTGGACTTTTTTGACGGCGTCGATGGCAACGCGCCAAGGCTTGGCAGCTATTCAGGTGAAACAACCTCCAGAATTTGTCTTTTAAAGCTCCCATTTTGGAATTGATAATAATGTCGGATCGGAACACTCAGTAAAAAAAGAGTACTTATGGATATGAAGGGGGGAGACGACATTTGGCATGCTCTTTGAAAAAAGTTATCCAAATCTCAAAACGGAAATGAAGAAAGACCTGACTGACTCTAGTCTTCACCTGATGAAGAAGACCTGACTGACTCTAGTCTTCACCTGATGAAGAAGCCCTGACTGAGTCTAGTCTTCACCTGATGAAGAAGACCTGGCTGACTCTAGTCTTCACCTGATGAAGAAGACCTGACTGACTCTAGTCTTCACCTGATGAAGAAGACCTGACTGACTCTAGTCTTCACCTGATGAAGAAGACCTGACTGACTCTAGTCTTCACCTGATGAAGAAGACCTGACTGACTCTAGTCTTCACCTGATGAAGAAGACCTGACTGACTCTAGTCTTCACCTGATGAAGAAGACCTGACTGACTCTAGTCTTCACCTGATGAAGATGACCTGACGGACTCTAGTCTTCACCTGATGAAGAAGACCTGACTGACTCTAGTCTTCACCTGATGAAGATGACCTGACGGACTCTAGTCTTCACCTGATGAAGATGACCTGACGGACTCTAGTCTTCACCTGATGAAGATGACCTGACGGACTCTAGTCTTCACCTGATGAAGATGACCTGACGGACTCTAGTCTTCACCTGATGAAGATGACCTGACGGACTCTAGTCTTCACCTGATGAAGAAGACCTGACGGACTCTAGTCTTCACCTGATGAAGAAGACCTGACTGACTCTAGTCTTTACCTGATGAAGAAGACCTGACTGACTCTAGTCTTCACCTGATGAAGATGACCTGACGGACTCTAGTCTTCACCTGATGAAGAAGACCTGACTGACTCTAGTCTTCACCTGATGAAGAAGACCTGACTGACTCTAGTCTTCACCTGATGAAGATGCCCTGACTGACTCTAGTCTTCACCTGATGAAGAAGACCTGACTGACTCTAGTCTTCACCTGATGAAGAAGCCCTGACTGACTCTAGTCTTTACCTGATGAAGAAAGACCTGACTGACACTAGTCTTCACCTGATGAAGAAGACCTGACTGACTCTAGTCTTCACCTGATGAAGAAGACCTGACTGACTCTAGTCTTCACCTGATGAAGAAGACCTGACTGACTCTAGTCTTCACCTGATGAAGAAGACCTGACTGACTCTAGTCTTCACCTGATGAAGAAGACCTGACTGACTCTAGTCTTCACCTGATGAAGATGACCTGACGGACTCTAGTCTTCACCTGATGAAGAAGACCTGACTGACTCTAGTCTTCACCTGATGAAGATGACCTGACGGACTCTAGTCTTCACCTGATGAAGAAGACCTGACGGACTCTAGTCTTCACCTGATGAAGAAGACCTGACTGACTCCCTCTGACTTGCCTAGCAAATGAAATAGTCTTTACCTGATGAAGAAGACCTGACTGACTCTAGTCTTCACCTGACGAAGAAGACCTGACGGACTCTAGTCTTCACCTGACGAAGAAGACCTGACGGACTCTAGTCTTCACCTGATGAAGAAGACCTGACGGACTCTAGTCTTCACCTGATGAAGAAGACCTGACTGACTCTAGTCTTCACCTGATGAAGAAGACCTGACCGACTCTAGTCTTCACCTGACGAAGAAGACCTGACGGACTCTAGTCTTCACCTGATGAAGAAGACCTGACGGACTCTAGTCTTCACCTGACGAAGAAGACCTGAGTGGTGGAAACGGTGTCAAATAAATCTATCTAATAGGACTTAATAAATACATATCCAGCACCTGCTCAGAGACAGTTGATGTGTGTCGGGCACGGCTCTCTAACCCTGTTCCTGGAGAGCTGACCTCCTGTAGGTTTTCACTTCGACCCCAACCCCAGTTGAAACTAATCAGATTCAGCATATCATCCAGCTAATTATTAGAATCGAGTGCGCTACATTAGGGTTGGAGTAAAACTCTACAAGAGGGTTTCTCTCCAGGAACAGGGTTGGAGTTAAAACCTACAGGAGGGTCTATCTCCAAGAACTGGGTTGTAGTTAAAACCTACAGGAGGGTCTCTCTCCAGGAACAGGGTTGGAGTAAAACCTACAGGAGGGTATCTCTCCAGGAACAGGGTTGGAGTTAAAACCTACAGGAGGACCTATCTCCAGGAACAGGGTTGGAGTTAAAACCTGCAGGAGGGTGTCTCTCCAGGAACAGGGTTGGAGTTAAAGCCCGTAAAACAGTATCTCTCCAGGAACAGGGTTGGAGTTAAAACCTACAGGAGGGTTTCTCTCCAGGAACAGGGATGCAGTTAAAACCTACAGGAGGGTTTCTCTCCAGGAACAGGGATGGAGTCAAATCCTACAGGAGGGTCTCTCCAGGAACTGGGTTGGAGTTAAAACCTACAGGAGGGTTTCTCTCTAGGAACAGGGTTGGTGATCCCTGGTGTAGTGTATTTTATGATATTTTCTTATTGACTGTCTCCATGCGTATGTTCTACGTTCCAGTCACATACAGTGTATGTCTTTCCCCCCTAGAGACCCTTCCTACTGTAACTCCCACTTCACTGTCTCCATGGGTATGTTCTGTAGGTACGACCATCCCCCAGCTCCTGAACAGCACCTCCAACAACATCTACCTGACCTTCCAGTCCGACATCAGTGTGTCTGCAGCAGGCTTCCACCTGGAGTATACAGGTATGGAGAGATACACCTAGCTATAGGCTGGTCCTAGATCAGGTGTAATCTGGAGTATACAGGTATGAAGAGATACACCTAGCTATAGGCTGGTCCTAGATCAGGTGTAATCTGGAGTATACAGGTATGAAGAGATACACCTAACTATAGGCTGGTCCTAGATCAGGTGTAATCTGGAGTATACAGGTATGAAGAGATACACTTAGCTATAGGCTGGTCCTAGATCAGGTGTAATCTGGAGGATACAAGTCCTCTGACTGTCAGTGTCTTCTATTTTATATCCTTATTTTACCAGGTAAATTGACTGAGAACACGTTTTCGTTTTACAGCAATGACCTGGGGAAAAGATCAAGGGGAGATGAATGAGCCAATTGTAAACTGGGGATGATTAGGTGACCATGATGGTATGAGGGTCAGATTGTGAATTTATAGAGTTAACAACCCTACTCTGACGATAAATTACCCTGGGATTTTTAGTGACCGCAGAGAGTCAGGACACTCGTTTAACATCCCATCTGAAAGACGGCACCCTACAGGGCAATGTCCCCAATCACTGTCCTGGGGCATTGGGATTATATACACTATACAGCGCCTTGCAAAAGTATTCATCCCCCTTGTCGTTTGTCCTGTTTTGTAGCATTACAACCTTTAATTGAAATTTATTTTTATTTGGATTTAATGTAATGAACATACACAAAATAGTACAAATTGGTTTAGTGAAATGTACAAAAATATGTTGTTTAAAAAAAATACAAATATAATAAAATGATAAAGTGGTGCGTGTATATTGTATTCACCACCTTCGCGATGAAGCCCCTAAATAAGATCTGGTGCAACCAGTTACCTTCAGAAGTCACATCATTAGTTAAATAAAGTCCACCTGTGTGCAATCTAAGTGTCACATGACCTGTCACATGATCTCAGTATATATACACCTGTTCTGAAAGGTCCAAGAGTCTGCAACACCACTAATCTTTATGTTTTTATTTTACCTTTATTTAACTCGGCAAGTCAGTTAATTAAGAACAAATTATTATTTTCAATGACGGCCTAGGAACAGTGGGTTAACTGCCTTGTTCAGGGGCAGAACAACAGATTTGTACCTTGTCAGCTCGGGGATTTCAACTTGCAACCTTCCGGTTATTAGTCCAACGCTCTAACCACTAGGCTACCCTGCCGTCCCTACACTCTAACCACTAGGCTACCTACCGTCCCTACACTCTAACCACTAGGCTACCTACCGTCCCTACACTCTAACCACTAGGCTACCTACCGTCCCTACACTCTAACCACTAGGCTACCTACCGTCCCTACACTCTAACCACTAGGCTACCCTGCCGGACCCTTAAATCCACTAAGCAAGGGGCACCGCCAAGCAAGCGGCACCATGAAGACCAAGGAGCTCTCCAAATAGTTCAGGGGCAAAGTTGTGGAGAAGTACAGATCAGGTTGGGTTATTAAAAAATATCAGAAACTTTGAACATCCCACGGAGCACCATTAAATCCATTATAAAAAAATGGAAAGAATATGGCACTACATCAAACCTGCCAAGAGAGGGCCACCTACCAAAAATCACGGACCAGGCAAGGAGGGCATTAAATCAGAGAGGCAACAAAGAGACCAAAGATAACCCTGAAGCAGCTGCAAAGCTCCACAGCAGAGATTGGAGTATCTGTCCATAGGACCACTTTAAGCCGTACACTCCACAGAGCTGGGCTTTACGGAAGAGTGGCCAGAATAAAAAACATTGCTTAAAGAAAGAAATAAGCAAACGCATTTGGTGTTCGCCAAAAGGCATGTGTGAGACTCCCCAAATATATTGAAGAAGGTACTCTGGTCAGATGAGACTAAAATGTAGCCTTTTGGCTATCAAGGAAAATGCTATTTCTGGAGCAAACCCAACACCTCTCATCACCCCGAGAACACCATTCTCACAGTGAAGCATGGTGGTGGCAGCATCATGCTGTGAGGATGTTTTTCATCGGCAGGGACTGGGAAACTGGTCAGAATTGAAGGAATGATGGAGGGTGCTAAATACAGGGAAATTCTTGAGGGAAACCTGTTTCAGTCTTCCAGAGATTTGAGACTGGGACGGATGTTCACCTTCCAGCAGGACAATGGAAGGTGAACATACTGCTAAAGCAACACTCAAATAGTTTAAGGGGAAACATTTGAATGTCTTAGAATGGCCTAGTCAAAGCCCAGACCTCAATCCAATTGAGAATCTGTGGTATGACTTAAAGATTGCTGTACACCAGCGGAACCCATCCAACTTGAAGGAGCTGGAGCAGTTTGTCTTGAAGAATGTGCCAAACTCCCAGTGGATAGATGTGCCAAACTTATAGAGACACACCCCAAGATACGTGCAGCTGTAATTGCTGCACAAGTTGGCTCTACAAAGTATTGACTTTGCGGGGGGGGGGAGTTTTCAGTTTTTTTTCTTATTTCTTGTTTGTTTCACAATAAAATATATTTTGCATCTTCAAAGTGTTAGGCATGTTGCGTGACTCAAATTATACGAACCCCCCAAAAAATATATTTTAATTCCAGGTTGTAAGGCAACAAAATGAGGAAAAATGCCAACGGGGGGTGAAAACTTTCACAAGCCACTGTATATATTTTCTTTAGACCAGAGGAAACAGCACTTCCAGTAGCATCTGGTCTCCCATCCATGGACTGACCAGGACCAACCCTGTTTATCTTCAGATGCAAACTAGCAGTGGGATTCAGGGTGGGTTGCTGCTGGCCTTATTCTTAAAAAACAAGGTTAATGGGGTACGGAATAATTTATGATGTGTCAATAGCACAGAGTTAATGAAGAAACATGGAGTAATTACGTGAATTGCTTTTGTAGTGAAAATAGTATTTGACAGTGTTATGGGTGAAATGCTGCTGGTTTTCATGCCATGATGGCAGGGTTTAACCAAGTCCTCTGTCTATCGTTGTCATGCCATGATGGCAGGGTCTAACCAAGTCCTCTGTCTATCGTTGTCATGCCATGATGGCAGGGTTTAACCAAGTCCTCTGTCTATCGTTGTCATGCCATGATGGCAGGACTATTCAGCTAGTGGACCTGGATGGCCAAAGTACTGCTGGTTTTATTTTCTAGTGTTTTGGTCCTCCAGGACCTCCAGGACTCGTGTTGACAAGCCCAGCTGGATCTGTTTCAGCCATCTCATCTCACACTAGTCATGTCGTCAAAGGAGTTGGCTAAAGGACACCCAGGGTTCCAGATGGGACCAGGCTAACTGAGCTCATCCACCATCTCTGTCTGTCTGTCTGTCTGTCTGTCTGTCTGTCTGTCTGTCTGTCTGTCAGTCCGTCCGTCCGTCCGTCCGTCCGTCTGTCTGTCTGAGTGGGGAACTGTAACCCTCTGACCACCGGTCTCCCACTAACACCAGCCACTGTCCTCAACATCTGTCTCTCTATCTCCCACTAACACCAGCCACTGTCCTCAACATCTGTCTCTCTGTCTCCCACTAACACCAGCCACTGTCCTCAACATCTGTCTCTCTGTCTCCCACTAACACCAGCCACTGTCCTCAACATCTGTCTCTCTGTCTCCTTTAACCCTGTGTCCCACCTTCCCCCAAACTTAGAGATAAACATACTTTATATTCAAGATGCCTGTCATCACCTGTCTCCCACAACATCTCACCACAGCCCTAATCGGTCCGTCTCAGTCTCTCAGCACCTCTAAACCTGTATACCACTCTCCCACCGTCTACCACCTTTAGAGATCAGCATATATTACAACGCTCTCACCAAGTCTACTCCCCGCTCTCCTCAGCCTCTGTCCTGTCTGTCTCCCACTGGGTTGTTCTATCACTAACCCTGTCTGTCTCTCAGTGGGTTGTTCTATCACTAACCCTGTCTGTCTCTCAGTGGGTTGTTCTATCACTAACCCTGTCTGTCTCTCAGTGGGTTGTTCTATCACTAACCCTGTCTGTCTCTCAGTGGGTTGTTCTATCACTAACCCTGTCTGTCTCTCAGTGGGTTGTTCTATCACTAACCCTGTCTGTCTCTCAGTGGGTTGTTCTATCCCATAAGCTTCTTAACCGTAAATACACATTTTACAGTACATTTGAAAGCTTTCGCCAATCACTCTCTTCACCCCTCTCCCACATCAATCTCTTCAGCGAATCAGTCTCCTCAGCACTCTCCCACATCAATCTCTTCACCCTCTCACCCCTTACTTAAAACAGCATGTTACCACTCTCCCCCACATGCCCAACACGCTCCACACCATGACTACCAGGAGTAGGAATATCCATATATAACAGCCTGCTGAGATGATGGATGGCATTGTGTTCTGAACACCTTCTGAACTCTTTAGGTTTATTTCTGTTTTCCACTCATAGTCTCTCACCACTCTGTTCACCACTCTGTTCACCACTTATAGTCTCTCACCACTCTGTTCACCACTTATAGTCTCTCACCACTCTGTTCACCACTCATAGTCTCTCACCACTCTGTTTACCACTCTGTTCACCACTCATAGTCTCTCACAACTCTGTTCACCACTCTGTTCACCACTCATAGTCTCTCACCACTCTGTTCACCACTCATAGTCTCTCACCACTCTGTTCACCACTCATAGTCTCTCACCACTCTGTTTACCACTCTGTTCACCACTCATAGTCTCTCACCACTCTGTTTACCACTCATAGTCTCTCACCACTCTGGTTACCACTCATAGTCTCTCACCACTCTGTTCACCACTCATAGTCTCTCACCACTCTGGTTACCACTCATAGTCTCTCACCACTCTGTTTACCACTCTGTTTACCACTCATAGTCTCTCACCACTCTGTTCACCACTCATAGTCTCTCACCACTCTGTTTACCACTCTGTTCACCACTCTGTTTACAGCTCTGTTTACCACTCATAGTCTCTCACCACTCTGTTTACCACTCTGTTCACCACTCATAGTCTATCACCACTCTGTTTACCACTCATAGTCTCTCACAACTCTGTTTACCACTCATAGTCTCTCACCATTCTGTTTACCACTCATAGTCTCTCACCACTCTGGTTACCACTCATAGTCTCTCACCACTCTGTTTACCACTCATAGTCTCTCACCACTCTGTTTACCACTCTGTTCACCACTCATAGTCTCTCACCACTCTGTTTACCACTCATAGTCTCTCACCACTCTGTTTACCACTCTGTTTACCACTCATAGTCTCTCACCACTCTGTTTACCACTCATAGTCTCTCACCACTCTGTTTACCACTCTGTTTACCACTCATAATCTCTCACCACTCTGTTTACCACTCATAGTCTCTCACCACTCTGTTTACCACTCTGTTTACCACTCATAGTCTCTCACCACTCTGTTTACCACTCATAGTCTCTCATCACTCTGTTCACCACTCTGTTTACCAGTCATAGTCTCTCACCACTCTGTTTACCACTCTGTTTACCAGTCATAGTCTCTCACCACTCTCTTTACCACTCTGTTCACCACTCATAGTCTCTCACCACTCTGGTTACCACTCATAGTCTCTCACCACTCTGTTTACCACTCATAGTCTCTCACCACTCTGTTTACCACTCTGTTTACAGCTCTGTTTACCACTCATAGTCTCTCACCACTCTGTTTACCACTCATAGTCTCTCACCACTCTGTTTACCACTCATAGTCTCTCACCACTCTGTTTACCACTCATAGTCTCTCACCACTCTGTTTACCACTCTGTTCACCACTCATAGTCTCTCACCACTCTGTTTACCACTCATAGTCTCTCACCACTCTGTTCACCACTCATAGTCTCTCACCACTCTGTTTACCACTCTGTTTACCACTCATAGTCTCTCACCACTCTGTTTACCACTCTGTTTACCACTCATAGTCTCTCACCACTCTGTTTACCACTCTGTTTACCAGTCATAGTCTCTCACCACTCTGTTTACCACTCTGTTTACCACTCATAGTCTCTCACCACTCTGTTTACCACTCATAGTCTCTCACCACTCTGTTTACCACTCATAGTCTCTCACCACTCTGTTTTCCACTCATAGTCTCTCACCACTCTGTTTACCACTCTGTTTACCACTCATAGTCTCTCACCACTCTGTTTACCACTCATAGTCTCTCACCACTCTGTTTACCACTCTGTTTACCACTCATAGTCTCTCACCACTCTGTTTATCACTCTGTTCACCACTCATAGTCTCTCACCACTCTGTTTACCACTCATAGTCTCTCACCACTCTGTTTACCACTCATAGTCTCTCACCATTCTGTTTACCACTCATAGTCTCTCACCACTCTGTTTTCCACTCATAGTCTCTCACCACTCTGTTTACCACTCTGTTTACCACTCATAGTCTCTCACCACTCTGTTTACCACTCATAGTCTCTCACCACTCTGTTTACCACTCTGTTTACCACTCATAGTCTCTCACCACTCTGTTTACCACTCTGTTTACCACTCATAGTCTCTCACCACTCTGTTTACCACTCTGTTCACCACTCATAGTCTCTCACCACTCTGTTTACCACTCATAGTCTCTCACCACTCTGTTTACCACTCATAGTCTCTCACCATTCTGTTTACCACTCATAGTCTCTCACCACTCTGGTTACCACTCATAGTCTCTCACCACTCTGTTTACCACTCATAGTCTCTCACCACTCTGTTTACCACTCTGTTCACCACTCATAGTCTCTCACCACTCTGTTTACCACTCATAGTCTCTCACCACTCTGTTCACCACTTATAGTCTCTCACCACTCTGTTCAGCACTCATAGTCTCTCACCACTCTGTTTACCACTCTGTTCACCACTCATAGTCTCTCACAACTCTGTTCACCACTCTGTTCACCACTCATAGTCTCTCACCACTCTGTTCACCACTCATAGTCTCTCACCACTCTGTTCACCACTCATAGTCTCTCACCACTCTGTTTACCACTCTGTTCACCACTCATAGTCTCTCACCACTCTGTTTACCACTCATAGTCTCTCACCACTCTGGTTACCACTCATAGTCTCTCACCACTCTGTTCACCACTCATAGTCTCTCACCACTCTGGTTACCACTCATAGTCTCTCACCACTCTGTTTACCACTCTGTTTACCACTCATAGTCTCTCACCACTCTGTTCACCACTCATAGTCTCTCACCACTCTGTTTACCACTCTGTTCACCACTCTATTTACAGCTCTGTTTACCACTCATAGTCTCTCACCACTCTGTTTACCACTCTGTTCACCACTCATAGTCTCTCACCACTCTGTTTACCACTCATAGTCTCTCACCACTCTGTTTACCACTCATAGTCTCTCACCATTCTGTTTACCACTCATAGTCTCTCACCACTCTGGTTACCACTCATAGTCTCTCACCACTCTGTTTACCACTCATAGTCTCTCACCACTCTGTTTACCACTCTGTTCACCACTCATAGTCTCTCACCACTCTGTTTACCACTCATAGTCTCTCACCACTCTGTTTACCACTCTGTTTACCACTCATAGTCTCTCACCACTCTGTTTACCACTCATAGTCTCTCACCACTCTGTTTACCACTCTGTTTACCACTCATAATCTCTCACCACTCTGTTTACCACTCATAGTCTCTCACCACTCTGTTTACCACTCTGTTTACCACTCATAGTCTCTCACCACTCTGTTTACCACTCATAGTCTCTCATCACTCTGTTCACCACTCTGTTTACCAGTCATAGTCTCTCACCACTCTGTTTACCACTCTGTTTACCAGTCATAGTCTCTCACCACTCTGTTTACCACTCTGTTTACCACTCATAGTCTCTCACCACTCTGTTTACCACTCATAGTCTCTCACCACTCTGTTCACCACTCATAGTCTCTCACCACTCTGTTTACCACTCATAGTCTCTCACCACTCTGTTCACCACTCATAGTCTCTCACCACTCTGTTTACCACTCTGTTTACCACTCATAGTCTCTCACCACTCTGTTTACCACTCTGTTTACCACTCATAGTCTCTCACCACTCTGTTTACCACTCTGTTTACCAGTCATAGTCTCTCACCACTCTGTTTACCACTCTGTTTACCACTCATAGTCTCTCACCACTCTGTTTACCACTCATAGTCTCTCACCACTCTGTTTACCACTCATAGTCTCTCACCACTCTGTTTACCACTCATAGTCTCTCACCACTCTGTTTTTCACTCATAGTCTCTCACCACTCTGTTTACCACTCTGTTTACCACTCATAGTCTCTCACCACTCTGTTTACCACTCATAGTCTCTCACCACTCTGTTTACCACTCTGTTTACCACTCATAGTCTCTCACCACTCTGTTTATCACTCTGTTCACCACTCATAGTCTCTCACCACTCTGTTTACCACTCATAGTCTCTCACCACTCTGTTTACCACTCATAGTCTCTCACCATTCTGTTTACCACTCATAGTCTCTCACCACTCTGTTTTCCACTCATAGTCTCTCACCACTCTGTTTACCACTCTGTTTACCACTCATAGTCTCTCACCACTCTGTTTACCACTCATAGTCTCTCACCACTCTGTTTACCACTCTGTTTACCACTCATAGTCTCTCACCACTCTGTTTACCACTCTGTTCACCACTCATAGTCTCTCACCACTCTGTTTACCACTCATAGTCTCTCACCACTCTGTTTACCACTCATAGTCTCTCACCATTCTGTTTACCACTCATAGTCTCTCACCACTCTGGTTACCACTCATAGTCTCTCACCACTCTGTTTACCACTCATAGTCTCTCACCACTCTGTTTACCACTCTGTTCACCACTCATAGTCTCTCACCACTCTGTTTACCACTCATAGTCTCTCACCACTCTGTTTACCACTCTGTTTACCACTCATAGTCTCTCACCACTCTGTTTACCACTCTGTTTACCACTCATAGTCTCTCACCACTCTGTTTACCACTCATAGTCTCTCACCACTCTGTTTACCACTCTGTTTACCACTCATAGTCTCTCACCACTCTGTTTACCACTCATAGTCTCTCATCACTCTGTTCACCACTCTGTTTACCAGTCATAGTCTCTCACCACTCTGTTTACCACTCTGTTTACCACTCATAGTCTCTCACCACTCTGTTTACCACTCTTTTCACCACTCATAGTCTCTCACCACTCTGGTTACCACTCATAGTCTCTCACCACTCTGTTTGCCACTCATAGTCTCTCACCACTCTGTTTACCACTCTGTTTACAGCTCTGTTTACCACTCATAGTCTCTCACCACTCTGTTTACCACTCTGTTTACCACTCATAGTCTCTCACCACTCTGTTTACCACTCTGTTCACCACTCATAGTCTCTCACCACTCTGTTTACCACTCATAGTCTCTCACCACTCTGTTTACCACTCATAGTCTCTCACCATTCTGTTTACCACTCATAGTCTCTCACCACTCTGGTTACCACTCATAGTCTCTCACCACTCTGTTTACCACTCATAGTCTCTCACCACTCTGTTTACCACTCTGTTCACCACTCATAGTCTCTCACCACTCTGTTTACCACTCATAGTCTCTCACCACTCTGTTTACCACTCTGTTTACCACTCATAGTCTCTCACCACTCTGTTTACCACTCTGTTTACCACTCATAGTCTCTCACCACTCTGTTTACCACTCATAGTCTCTCACCACTCTGTTTACCACTCTGTTTACCACTCATAGTCTCTCACCACTCTGTTTACCACTCATAGTCTCTCACCACTCTGTTTACCACTCTGTTTACCACTCATAGTCTCTCACCACTCTGTTTATCACTCTGTTCACCACTCATAGTCTCTCACCACTCTGTTTACCACTCATAGTCTCTCACCACTCTGTTTACCACTCATAGTCTCTCACCATTCTGTTTACCACTCATAGTCTCTCACCACTCTGTTTTCCACTCATAGTCTCTCACCACTCTGTTTACCACTCTGTTTACCACTCATAGTCTCTCACCACTCTGTTTACCACTCATAGTCTCTCACCACTCTGTTTACCACTCTGTTTACCACTCATAGTCTCTCACCACTCTGTTTACCACTCTGTTCACCACTCATAGTCTCTCACCACTCTGTTTACCACTCATAGTCTCTCACCACTCTGTTTACCACTCATAGTCTCTCACCATTCTGTTTACCACTCATAGTCTCTCACCACTCTGGTTACCACTCATAGTCTCTCACCACTCTGTTTACCACTCATAGTCTCTCACCACTCTGTTTACCACTCTGTTCACCACTCATAGTCTCTCACCACTCTGTTTACCACTCATAGTCTCTCACCACTCTGTTTACCACTCTGTTTACCACTCATAGTCTCTCACCACTCTGTTTACCACTCTGTTTACCACTCATAGTCTCTCACCACTCTGTTTACCACTCATAGTCTCTCACCACTCTGTTTACCACTCTGTTTACCACTCATAGTCTCTCACCACTCTGTTTACCACTCATAGTCTCTCATCACTCTGTTCACCACTCTGTTTACCAGTCATAGTCTCTCACCACTCTGTTTACCACTCTGTTTACCACTCATAGTCTCTCACCACTCTGTTTACCACTCTGTTCACCACTCATAGTCTCTCACCACTCTGTTTACCACTCATAGTCTCTCACCACTCTGTTTACCACTCATAGTCTCTCACCATTCTGTTTACCACTCATAGTCTCTCACCACTCTGGTTACCACTCATAGTCTCTCACCACTCTGTTTACCACTCATAGTCTCTCACCATTCTGTTTACCACTCATAGTCTCTCACCACTCTGGTTACCACTCATAGTCTCTCACCACTCTGTTTACCACTCTGTTTACCACTCATAGTCTCTCACCACTCTGTTTACCACTCTGTTTACCACTCATAGTCTCTCACCACTCTGTTTACCACTCATAGTCTCTCATCACTCTGTTCACCACTCTGTTTACCAGTCATAGTCTCTCACCACTCTGTTTACCACTCTGTTTACCAGTCATAGTCTCTCACCACTCTGTTTACCACTCTGTTCACCACTCATAGTCTCTCACCACTCTGGTTACGACTCATAGTCTCTCACCACTCTGTTTACCACTCATAGTCTCTCACCACTCTGTTTACCACTCTGTTTACAGCTCTGTTTACCACTCATAGTCTCTCACCACTCTGTTTACCACTCATAGTCTCTCACCACTCTGTTTACCACTCATAGTCTCTCACCACTCTGTTTACCACTCATAGTCTCTCACCACTCTGTTCACCACTCATAGTCTTTCACCACTCTGTTTACCACTCATAGTCTCTCACCACTCTGTTCACCACTCATAGTCTCTCACCACTCTGTTTACCACTCTGTTTACCACTCATAGTCTCTCACCACTCTGTTTACCACTCTGTTTACCACTCATAGTCTCTCACCACTCTGTTTACCACTCTGTTTACCAGTCATAGTCTCTCACCACTCTGTTTACCACTCTGTTTACCACTCATAGTCTCTCACCACTCTGTTTACCACTCATAGTCTCTCACCACTCTGTTTACCACTCATAGTCTCTCACCACTCTGTTTACCACTCATAGTCTCTCACCACTCTGTTTTTCACTCATAGTCTCTCACCACTCTGTTTACCACTCTGTTTACCACTCATAGTCTCTCACCACTCTGTTTACCACTCATAGTCTCTCACCACTCTGTTTACCACTCTGTTTACCACTCATAGTCTCTCACCACTCTGTTTATCACTCTGTTCACCACTCATAGTCTCTCACCACTCTGTTTACCACTCATAGTCTCTCACCACTCTGTTTACCACTCATAGTCTCTCACCATTCTGTTTACCACTCATAGTCTCTCACCACTCTGTTTTCCACTCATAGTCTCTCACCACTCTGTTTACCACTCTGTTTACCACTCATAGTCTCTCACCACTCTGTTTACCACTCATAGTCTCTCACCACTCTGTTTACCACTCTGTTTACCACTCATAGTCTCTCACCACTCTGTTTACCACTCTGTTCACCACTCATAGTCTCTCACCACTCTGTTTACCACTCATAGTCTCTCACCACTCTGTTTACCACTCATAGTCTCTCACCATTCTGTTTACCACTCATAGTCTCTCACCACTCTGGTTACCACTCATAGTCTCTCACCACTCTGTTTACCACTCATAGTCTCTCACCACTCTGTTTACCACTCTGTTCACCACTCATAGTCTCTCACCACTCTGTTTACCACTCATAGTCTCTCACCACTCTGTTTACCACTCTGTTTACCACTCATAGTCTCTCACCACTCTGTTTACCACTCTGTTTACCACTCATAGTCTCTCACCACTCTGTTTACCACTCATAGTCTCTCACCACTCTGTTTACCACTCTGTTTACCACTCATAGTCTCTCACCACTCTGTTTACCACTCATAGTCTCTCATCACTCTGTTCACCACTCTGTTTACCAGTCATAGTCTCTCACCACTCTGTTTACCACTCTGTTTACCACTCATAGTCTCTCACCACTCTGTTTACCACTCTTTTCACCACTGATAGTCTCTCACCACTCTGGTTACCACTCATAGTCTCTCACCACTCTGTTTGCCACTCATAGTCTCTCACCACTCTGTTTACCACTCTGTTTACAGCTCTGTTTACCACTCATAGTCTCTCACCACTCTGTTTACCACTCTGTTTACCACTCATAGTCTCTCACCACTCTGTTTACCACTCTGTTCACCACTCATAGTCTCTCACCACTCTGTTTACCACTCATAGTCTCTCACCACTCTGTTTACCACTCATAGTCTCTCACCATTCTGTTTACCACTCATAGTCTCTCACCACTCTGGTTACCACTCATAGTCTCTCACCACTCTGTTTACCACTCATAGTCTCTCACCACTCTGTTTACCACTCTGTTCACCACTCATAGTCTCTCACCACTCTGTTTACCACTCATAGTCTCTCACCACTCTGTTTACCACTCTGTTTACCACTCATAGTCTCTCACCACTCTGTTTACCACTCTGTTTACCACTCATAGTCTCTCACCACTCTGTTTACCACTCATAGTCTCTCACCACTCTGTTTACCACTCTGTTTACCACTCATAGTCTCTCACCACTCTGTTTACCACTCATAGTCTCTCACCACTCTGTTTACCACTCTGTTTACCACTCATAGTCTCTCACCACTCTGTTTATCACTCTGTTCACCACTCATAGTCTCTCACCACTCTGTTTACCACTCATAGTCTCTCACCACTCTGTTTACCACTCATAGTCTCTCACCATTCTGTTTACCACTCATAGTCTCTCACCACTCTGTTTTCCACTCATAGTCTCTCACCACTCTGTTTACCACTCTGTTTACCACTCATAGTCTCTCACCACTCTGTTTACCACTCATAGTCTCTCACCACTCTGTTTACCACTCTGTTTACCACTCATAGTCTCTCACCACTCTGTTTACCACTCTGTTCACCACTCATAGTCTCTCACCACTCTGTTTACCACTCATAGTCTCTCACCACTCTGTTTACCACTCATAGTCTCTCACCATTCTGTTTACCACTCATAGTCTCTCACCACTCTGGTTACCACTCATAGTCTCTCACCACTCTGTTTACCACTCATAGTCTCTCACCACTCTGTTTACCACTCTGTTCACCACTCATAGTCTCTCACCACTCTGTTTACCACTCATAGTCTCTCACCACTCTGTTTACCACTCTGTTTACCACTCATAGTCTCTCACCACTCTGTTTACCACTCTGTTTACCACTCATAGTCTCTCACCACTCTGTTTACCACTCATAGTCTCTCACCACTCTGTTTACCACTCTGTTTACCACTCATAGTCTCTCACCACTCTGTTTACCACTCATAGTCTCTCATCACTCTGTTCACCACTCTGTTTACCAGTCATAGTCTCTCACCACTCTGTTTACCACTCTGTTTACCACTCATAGTCTCTCACCACTCTGTTTACCACTCTTTTCACCACTCATAGTCTCTCACCACTCTGGTTACCACTCATAGTCTCTCACCACTCTGTTTGCCACTCATAGTCTCTCACCACTCTGTTTACCACTCTGTTTACAGCTCTGTTTACCACTCATAGTCTCTCACCACTCTGTTTACCACTCTGTTTACCACTCATAGTCTCTCACCACTCTGTTTACCACTCTGTTCACCACTCATAGTCTCTCACCACTCTGTTTACCACTCATAGTCTCTCACCACTCTGTTTACCACTCATAGTCTCTCACCATTCTGTTTACCACTCATAGTCTCTCACCACTCTGGTTACCACTCATAGTCTCTCACCACTCTGTTTACCACTCATAGTCTCTCACCACTCTGTTTACCACTCTGTTCACCACTCATAGTCTCTCACCACTCTGTTTACCACTCATAGTCTCTCACCACTCTGTTTACCACTCTGTTTACCACTCATAGTCTCTCACCACTCTGTTTACCACTCTGTTTACCACTCATAGTCTCTCACCACTCTGTTTACCACTCATAGTCTCTCACCACTCTGTTTACCACTCTGTTTACCACTCATAGTCTCTCACCACTCTGTTTACCACTCATAGTCTCTCATCACTCTGTTCACCACTCTGTTTACCAGTCATAGTCTCTCACCATTCTGTTTACCACTCTGTTTACCACTCATAGTCTCTCACCACTCTGTTTACCACTCTTTTCACCACTCATAGTCTCTCACCACTCTGGTTACCACTCATAGTCTCTCACCACTCTGTTTACCACTCATAGTCTCTCACCACTCTGTTTACCACTCTGTTTACAGCTCTGTTTACCACTCATAGTCTCTCACCACTCTGTTTACCACTCATAGTCTCTCACCACTCTGTTTACCACTCATAGTCTCTCACCACTCTGTTTACCACTCATAGTCTCTCACCACTCTGTTTACCACTCTGTTCACCACTCATGATCTCTCACCACTCTGTTTACCACTCATAGTCTCTCACCACTCTGTTCACCACTCATAGTCTCTCACCACTCTGTTTACCACTCTGTTTACCACTCATAGTCTCTCACCACTCTGTTTACCACTCTGTTTACCACTCATAGTCTCTCACCACTCTGTTTACCACTCTGTTTACCAGTCATAGTCTCTCACCACTCTGTTTACCACTCTGTTTACCACTCATAGTCTCTCACCACTCTGTTTACCACTCATAGTCTCTCACCACTCTGTTTACCACTCATAGTCTCTCACCACTCTGTTTACCACTCATAGTCTCTCACCACTCTGTTTTCCACTCATAGTCTCTCACCACTCTGTTTACCACTCTGTTTACCACTCATAGTCTCTCACCACTCTGTTTACCACTCATAGTCTCTCACCACTCTGTTTACCACTCTGTTTACCACTCATAGTCTCTCACCACTCTGTTTACCACTCTGTTCACCACTCATAGTCTCTCACCACTCTGTTTACCACTCATAGTCTCTCACCACTCTGTTTACCACTCATAGTCTCTCACCATTCTGTTTACCACTCATAGTCTCTCACCACTCTGTTTTCCACTCATAGTCTCTCACCACTCTGTTTACCACTCTGTTTACCATTTATAGTCTCTCACCACTCTGTTTACCACTCATAGTCTCTCACCACTCTGTTTACCACTCATAGTCTCTCACCACTCTGTTTACCACTCTGTTCACCACTCATAGTCTCTCAACACTCTGTTTACCACTCATAGTCTCTCACCACTCTGTTTACCACTCATAGTCTCTCACCATTCTGTTTACCACTCATAGTCTCTCACCACTCTGGTTACCACTCATAGTCTCACACCACTCTGTTTACCACTCTGTTTACCACTCATAGTCTCTCACCACTCTGTTTACCACTCTGTTCACCACTCATAGTCTCTCACCACTCTGTTTACCACTCATAGTCTCTCACCACTCTGTTTACCACTCATAGTCTCTCACCACTCTGTTTACCACTCTGTTTACCACTCATAGTCTCTCACCACTCTGTTTACCACTCATAGTCTCTCACCACTCTGTTTACCACTCTGTTTACCACTCATAGTCTCTCACCACTCTGTTTACCACTCATAGTCTCTCATCACTCTGTTCACCACTCTGTTTACCAGTCATAGTCTCTCACCACTCTGTTTACCACTCTGTTTACCACTCATAGTCTCTCACCACTCTGTTTACCACTCTGTTCACCACTCATAGTCTCTCACCACTCTGGTTACCACTCATAGTCTCTCACCACTCTGTTTACCACTCATAGTCTCTCACCACTCTGTTTACCACTCTGTTTACAGCTCTGTTTACCACTCATAGTCTCTCACCACTCTGTTTACCACTCATAGTCTCTCACCACTCTGTTTACCACTCATAGTCTCTCACCACTCTGTTTACCACTCATAGTCTCTCACCACTCTGTTTACCACTCATAGTCTCTCACCACTCTGTTTACCACTCTGTTCACCACTCATAGTCTCTCACCACTCTGTTTACCACTCATAGTCTCTCACCACTCCGTTCACCACTCATAGTCTCTCACCACTCTGTTTACCACTCTGCTTACCACTCATAGTCTCTCACCACTCTGTTTACCACTCTGTTTACCACTCATAGTCTCTCACCACTCTGTTTACCACTCTGTTTACCAGTCATAGTCTCTCACCACTCTGTTTACCACTCTGTTTACCACTCATAGTCTCTCACCACTCTGTTTACCACTCGTAGTCTCTCACCACTCTGTTTACCACTCATAGTCTCTCACCACTCTGTTTACCACTCATAGTCTCTCACCACTCTGTTTACCACTCTGTTTACAGCTCTGTTTACCACTCATAGTCTCTCACCACTCTGTTTACCACTCATAGTCTCTCACCACTCTGTTTACCACTCATAGTCTCTCACCACTCTGTTTACCACTCATAGTCTCTCACCACTCTGTTTACCACTCATAGTCTCTCACCACTCTGTTTACCACTCTGTTCACCACTCATAGTCTCTCACCACTCTGTTTACCACTCATAGTCTCTCACCACTCTGTTCACCACTCATAGTCTCTCACCACTCTGTTTACCACTCTGCTTACCACTCATAGTCTCTCACCACTCTGTTTACCACTCTGTTTACCACTCATAGTCTCTCACCACTCTGTTTACCACTCTGTTTACCAGTCATAGTCTCTCACCACTCTGTTTACCACTCTGTTTACCACTCATAGTCTCTCACCACTCTGTTTACCACTCGTAGTCTCTCACCACTCTGTTTACCACTCATAGTCTCTCACCACTCTGTTTACCACTCATAGTCTCTCACCACTCAGTTTTCCACTCATAGTCTCTCACCACTCTGTTTACCACTCTGTTTACCACTCAAAGTCTCTCACCACTCTGTTTACCACTCATAGTCTCTCACCACTCTGTTTACCACTCTGTTCACCACTCATAGTCTCTCACCACTCTGTTTACCACTCATAGTCTCTCACCACTCTGTTCACCACTCATAGTCTCTCACCACTCTGTTTACCACTCTGTTTACCACTCATAGTCTCTCACCACTCTGTTTACCACTCTGTTTACCACTCATAGTCTCTCACCACTCTGTTTACCACTCTGTTTACCACTCATAGTCTCTCACCACTCTGTTTACCACTCTGTTTACAGCTCTGTTTACCACTCATAGTCTCTCACCACTCTGTTTACCACTCATAGTCTCTCACCACTCTGTTTACCACTCATAGTCTCTCACCACTCTGTTTACCACTCATAGTCTCTCACCACTCTGTTTACCACTCTGTTCACCACTCATAGTCTCTCACCACTCTGTTTACCACTCATAGTCTCTCACCACTCTGTTCACCACTCATAGTCTCTCACCACTCTGTTTACCACTCTGCTTACCACTCATAGTCTCTCACCACTCTGTTTACCACTCTGTTTACCACTCATAGTCTCTCACCACTCTGTTTACCACTCTGTTTACCAGTCATAGTCTCTCACCACTCTGTTTACCACTCTGTTTACCACTCATAGTCTCTCACCACTCTGTTTACCACTCGTAGTCTCTCACCACTCTGTTTACCACTCATAGTCTCTCACCACTCTGTTTACCACTCATAGTCTCTCACCACTCAGTTTTCCACTCATAGTCTCTCACCACTCTGTTTACCACTCTGTTTACCACTCATAGTCTCTCACCACTCTGTTTACCACTCATAGTCTCTCACCACTCTGTTTACCACTCTGTTCACCACTCATAGTCTCTCACCACTCTGTTTACCACTCATAGTCTCTCACCACTCTGTTTACCACTCATAGTCTCTCACCACTCTGTTTACCACTCTGTTCACCACTCATAGTCTCTCACCACTCTGTTTACCACTCATAGTCTCTCACCACTCTGTTCACCACTCATAGTCTCTCACCACTCTGTTTACCACTCTGCTTACCACTCATAGTCTCTCACCACTCTGTTTACCACTCTGTTTACCACTCATAGTCTCTCACCACTCTGTTTACCACTCTGTTTACCAGTCATAGTCTCTCACCACTCTGTTTACCACTCTGTTTACCACTCATAGTCTCTCACCACTCTGTTTACCACTCGTAGTCTCTCACCACTCTGTTTACCACTCATAGTCTCTCACCACTCTGTTTACCACTCATAGTCTCTCACCACTCAGTTTTCCACTCATAGTCTCTCACCACTCTGTTTACCACTCTGTTTACCACTCATAGTCTCTCACCACTCTGTTTACCACTCATAGTCTCTCACCACTCTGTTTACCACTCTGTTCACCACTCATAGTCTCTCACCACTCTGTTTACCACTCATAGTCTCTCACCACTCTGTTCACCACTCATAGTCTCTCACCACTCTGTTTACCACTCTGTTTACCACTCATAGTCTCTCACCACTCTGTTTACCACTCTGTTTACCACTCATAGTCTCTCACCACTCTGTTTACCACTCTGTTTACCACTCATAGTCTCTCACCACTCTGTTTACCACTCTGTTTACAGCTCTGTTTACCACTCATAGTCTCTCACCACTCTGTTTACCACTCATAGTCTCTCACCACTCTGTTTACCACTCATAGTCTCTCACCACTCTGTTTACCACTCATAGTCTCTCACCACTCTGTTTACCACTCATAGTCTCTCACCACTCTGTTTACCACTCTGTTCACCACTCATAGTCTCTCACCACTCTGTTTACCACTCATAGTCTCTCACCACTCTGTTCACCACTCATAGTCTCTCACCACTCTGTTTACCACTCTGCTTACCACTCATAGTCTCTCACCACTCTGTTTACCACTCTGTTTACCACTCATAGTCTCTCACCACTCTGTTTACCACTCTGTTTACCAGTCATAGTCTCTCACCACTCTGTTTACCACTCTGTTTACCACTCATAGTCTCTCACCACTCTGTTTACCACTCATAGTCTCTCACCACTCTGTTTACCACTCATAGTCTCTCACCACTCTGTTTACCACTCATAGTCTCTCACCACTCAGTTTTCCACTCATAGTCTCTCACCACTCTGTTTACCACTCTGTTTACCACTCATAGTCTCTCACCACTCTGTTTACCACTCATAGTCTCTCACCACTCTGTTTACCACTCTGTTCACCACTCATAGTCTCTCACCACTCTGTTTACCACTCATAGTCTCTCACCACTCTGTTCACCACTCATAGTCTCTCACCACTCTGTTTACCACTCTGTTTACCACTCATAGTCTCTCACCACTCTGTTTACCACTCTGTTTACCACTCATAGTCTCTCACCACTCTGTTTACCACTCTGTTTACCAGTCATAGTCTCTCACCACTCTGTTTACCACTCTGTTTACCACTCATAGTCTCTCACCACTCTGTTTACCACTCATAGTCTCTCACCACTCTGTTTACCACTCATAGTCTCTCACCACTCTGTTTACCACTCTGTTTACCACTCATAGTCTCTCACCACTCTGTTTACCACTCATAGTCTCTCACCACTCTGTTTACCACTCTGTTTACCACTCATAGTCTCTCACCACTCTGTTTATCACTCTGTTCACCACTCATAGTCTCTCACCACTCTGTTTACCACTCATAGTCTCTCACCACTCTGTTTACCACTCATAGTCTCTCACCATTCTGTTTACCACTCATAGTCTCTCACCACTCTGTTTTCCACTCATAGTCTCTCACCACTCTGTTTACCACTCTGTTTACCACTCATAGTCTCTCACCACTCTGTTTACCACTCATAGTCTCTCACCACTCTGTTTACCACTCTGTTTACCACTCATAGTCTCTCACCACTCTGTTTACCACTCTGTTTACCACTCATAGTCTCTCACCACTCTGTTTACCACTCTGTTCACCACTCATAGTCTCTCACCACTCTGTTTACCACTCATAGTCTCTCACCACTCTGTTTACCACTCATAGTCTCTCACCATTCTGTTTACCACTCATAGTCTCTCACCACTCTGGTTACCACTCATAGTCTCTCACCACTCTGTTTACCACTCATAGTCTCTCACCACTCTGTTTAGCACTCTGTTCACCACTCATAGTCTCTCACCACTCTGTTTACCACTCATAGTCTCTCACCACTCTGTTTACCACTCTGTTTACCACTCATAGTCTCTCACCACTCTGTTTACCACTCATAGTCTCTCACCACTCTGTTTACCACTGTGTTTACCACTCATAGTCTCTCACCACTCTGTTTACCACTCATAGTCTCTCACCACTCTGTTTACCACTCTGTTTACCACTCATAGTCTCTCACCACTCTGTTTACCACTCATAGTCTCTCATCACTCTGTTCACCACTCTGTTTACCACTCATAGTCTCTCACCACTCTGTTTACCACTCTGTTTACCACTCATAGTCTCTCACCACTCTGTTTACCACTCTTTTCACCACTCATAGTCTCTCACCACTCTGGTTACCACTCATAGTCTCTCACCACTCTGTTTACCACTCATAGTCTCTCACCACTCTGTTTACCACTCTGTTTACAGCTCTGTTTACCACTCATAGTCTCTCACCACTCTGTTTACCACTCATAGTCTCTCACCACTCTGTTTACCACGCATAGTCTCTCACCACTCTGTTTACCACTCATAGTCTCTCACCACTCTGTTTACCACTCTGTTCACCACTCATAGTCTCTCACCACTCTGTTTACCACTCATAGTCTCTCACCACTCTGTTCACCACTCATATTCTCTCACCACTCTGTTTACCACTCTGTTTACCACTCATAGTCTCTCACCACTCTGTTTACCACTCTGTTTACCACTCATAGTCTCTCACCACTCTGTTTACCACTCTGTTTACCACTCATAGTCTCTCACCACTCTGTTTACCACTCATAGTCTCTCACCACTCTGTTTACCACTCTGTTTACCACTCATAGTCTCTCACCACTCTGTTTACCACTCTTTTCACCACTCATAGTCTCTCACCACTCTGGTTACCACTCATAGTCTCTCACCACTCTGTTTACCACTCATAGTCTCTCACCACTCTGTTTACCACTCTGTTTACAGCTCTGTTTACCACTCATAGTCTCTCACCACTCTGTTTACCACTCATAGTCTCTCACCACTCTGTTTACCACTCATAGTCTCTCACCACTCTGTTTACCACTCATAGTCTCTCACCACTCTGTTTACCACTCTGTTCACCACTCATAGTCTCTCACCACTCTGTTTACCACTCATAGTCTCTCACCACTCTGTTCACCACTCATAGTCTCTCACCACTCTGTTTACCACTCTGTTTACCACTCATAGTCTCTCACCACTCTGTTTACCACTCTGTTTACCACTCATAGTCTCTCACCACTCTGTTTACCACTCTGTTTACCAGTCATAGTCTCTCACCACTCTGTTTACCACTCTGTTTACCACTCATAGTCTCTCACCACTCTGTTTACCACTCATAGTCTCTCACCACTCTGTTTACCACTCATAGTCTCTCACCACTCTGTTTACCACTCATAGTCTCTCACCACTCTGTTTTCCACTCATAGTCTCTCACCACTCTGTTTACCACTCTGTTTACCACTCATAGTCTCTCACCACTCTGTTTACCACTCATAGTCTCTCACCACTCTGTTTACCACTCTGTTTACCACTCATAGTCTCTCACCACTCTGTTTTCCACTCATAGTCTCTCACCACTCTGTTTACCACTCTGTTCACCACTCATAGTCTCTCACCACTCTGTTTACCACTCATAGTCTCTCACCACTCTGTTCACCACTCATAGTCTCTCACCACTCTGTTTACCACTCTGTTTACCACTCATAGTCTCTCACCACTCTGTTTACCACTCTGTTTACCACTCATAGTCTCTCACCACTCTGTTTACCACTCTGTTTACCAGTCATAGTCTCTCACCACTCTGTTTACCACTCTGTTTACCACTCATAGTCTCTCACCACTCCGTTTACCACTCGTAGTCTCTCACCACTCTGTTTACCACTCATAGTCTCTCACCACTCTGTTTACCACTCATAGTCTCTCACCACTCTGTTTACCAGTCATAGTCTCTCACCACTCTGTTTACCACTCTGTTTACCACTCATAGTCTCTCACCACTCTGTTTACCACTCATAGTCTCTCACCACTCTGTTTACCACTCTGTTTACCACTCATAGTCTCTCACCACTCTGTTTACCACTCTGTTTACCACTCATAGTCTCTCACCACTCTGTTTACCACTCTGTTTACCATTCATAGTCTCTCACCACTCTGTTTACCACTCTGTTTACCACTCATAGTCTCTCACCACTCTGTGTACCACTCATAGTCTCTCACCACTCTGTTTACCACTCATAGTCTCTCACCACTCTGTTTACCACTCATAGTCTCTCACCACTCTGTTTTCCACTCATAGTCTCTCACCACTCTGTTTACCACTCTGTTTACCACTCATAGTCTCTCACCACTCTGTTTACCACTCATAGTCTCTCACCACTCTGTTTACCACTCTGTTTACCACTCATAGTCTCTCACCACTCTGTTTATCACTCTGTTCACCACTCATAGTCTCTCACCACTCTCTTTACCACTCATAGTCTCTCACCATTCTGTTTACCACTCATAGTCTCTCACCACTCTGTTTTCCACTCATAGTCTCTCACGACTCTGTTTACCACTCTGTTTACCACTCATAGTCTCTCACCACTCTGTTTACCACTCATAGTCTCTCACCACTCTGTTTACCACTCTGTTTACCACTCATAGTCTCTCACCACTCTGTTTACCACTCTGTTTACCACTCATAGTCTCTCACCACTCTGTTTACCACTCTGTTTACCACTCATAGTCTCTCACCACTCTGTTTACCACTCTGTTTACCACTCATAGTCTCTCACCACTCTGTTTACCACTCTGTTTACCAGTCATAGTCTCTCACCACTCTGTTTACCACTCTGTTTACCACTCATAGTCTCTCACCACTCCGTTTACCACTCGTAGTCTCTCACCACTCTGTTTACCACTCATAGTCTCTCACCACTCTGTTTACCACTCATAGTCTCTCACCACTCTGTTTACCAGTCATAGTCTCTCACCACTCTGTTTACCACTCTGTTTACCACTCATAGTCTCTCACCACTCTGTTTACCACTCATAGTCTCTCACCACTCTGTTTACCACTCTGTTTACCACTCATAGTCTCTCACCACTCTGTTTACCACTCTGTTTACCACTCATAGTCTCTCACCACTCTGTTTACCACTCTGTTTACCATTCATAGTCTCTCACCACTCTGTTTACCACTCTGTTTACCACTCATAGTCTCTCACCACTCTGTGTACCACTCATAGTCTCTCACCACTCTGTTTACCACTCATAGTCTCTCACCACTCTGTTTACCACTCATAGTCTCTCACCACTCTGTTTTCCACTCATAGTCTCTCACCACTCTGTTTACCACTCTGTTTACCACTCATAGTCTCTCACCACTCTGTTTACCACTCATAGTCTCTCACCACTCTGTTTACCACTCTGTTTACCACTCATAGTCTCTCACCACTCTGTTTATCACTCTGTTCACCACTCATAGTCTCTCACCACTCTCTTTACCACTCATAGTCTCTCACCATTCTGTTTACCACTCATAGTCTCTCACCACTCTGTTTTCCACTCATAGTCTCTCACGACTCTGTTTACCACTCTGTTTACCACTCATAGTCTCTCACCACTCTGTTTACCACTCATAGTCTCTCACCACTCTGTTTACCACTCTGTTTACCACTCATAGTCTCTCACCACTCTGTTTACCACTCTGTTTACCACTCATAGTCTCTCACCACTCTGTTTACCACTCTGTTCACCACTCATAGTCTCTCACCACTCTGTTTACCACTCATAGTCTCTCACCACTCTGTTTACCACTCATAGTCTCTCACCATTCTGTTTACCACTCATAGTCTCTCACCACTCTGGTTACCACTCATAGTCTCTCACCACTCTGTTTACCACTCATAGTCTCTCACCACTCTGTTTACCACTCATAGTCTCTCACCACTCTGTTTACCACTCTGTTCACCACTCATAGTCTCTCACCACTCTGTTTACCACTCATAGTCTCTCACCACTCTGTTCACCACTCATAGTCTCTCACCACTCTGTTTACCACTCTGTTTACCACTCATAGTCTCTCACCACTCTGTTTACCACTCTGTTTACCACTCATAGTCTCTCACCACTCTGTTTACCACTCTGTTTACCACTCATAGTCTCTCACCACTCTGTTTACCACTCTGTTTACAGCTCTGTTTACCACTCATAGTCTCTCACCACTCTGTTTACCACTCATAGTCTCTCACCACTCTGTTTACCACTCATAGTCTCTCACCACTCTGTTTACCACTCATAGTCTCTCACCACTCTGTTTACCACTCATAGTCTCTCACCACTCTGTTTACCACTCTGTTTACCACTCATAGTCTCTCACCACTCTGTTTACCACTCTGTTTACCACTCATAGTCTCTCACCACTCTGTTTACCACTCTGTTTACAGCTCTGTTTACCACTCATAGTCTCTCACCACTCTGTTCACCACTCATAGTCTCTCACCACTCTGTTTACCACTCTGCTTACCACTCATAGTCTCTCACCACTCTGTTTACCACTCTGTTTACCACTCATAGTCTCTCACCACTCTGTTTACCACTCTGTTTACCAGTCATAGTCTCTCACCACTCTGTTTACCACTCTGTTTACCACTCATAGTCTCTCACCACTCTGTTTACCACTCGTAGTCTCTCACCACTCTGTTTACCACTCATAGTCTCTCACCACTCTGTTTACCACTCATAGTCTCTCACCACTCAGTTTTCCACTCATAGTCTCTCACCACTCTGTTTACCACTCTGTTTACCACTCATAGTCTCTCACCACTCTGTTTACCACTCATAGTCTCTCACCACTCTGTTTACCACTCTGTTTACCACTCATAGTCTCTCACCACTCTGTTCACCACTCATAGTCTCTCACCACTCTGTTTACCACTCTGTTTACCACTCATAGTCTCTCACCACTCTGTTTACCACTCTGTTTACCACTCATAGTCTCTCACCACTCTGTTTACCACTCTGTGTACCAGTCATAGTCTCTCACCACTCTGTTTACCACTCTGTTTACCACTCATAGTCTCTCACCACTCTGTTTACCACTCATAGTCTCTCACCACTCTGTTTACCACTCATAGTCTCTCACCACTCTGTTTACCACTCTGTTTACCACTCATAGTCTCTCACCACTCTGTTTACCACTCATAGTCTCTCACCACTCTGTTTACCACTCTGTTTACCACTCATAGTCTCTCACCACTCTGTTTATCACTCTGTTCACCACTCATAGTCTCTCACCACTCTGTTTACCACTCATAGTCTCTCACCACTCTGTTTACCACTCATAGTCTCTCACCATTCTGTTTACCACTCATAGTCTCTCACCACTCTGTTTTCCACTCATAGTCTCTCACCACTCTGTTTACCACTCTGTTTACCACTCATAGTCTCTCACCACTCTGTTTACCACTCATAGTCTCTCACCACTCTGTTTACCACTCTGTTTACCACTCATAGTCTCTCACCACTCTGTTTACCACTCTGTTTACCACTCATAGTCTCTCACCACTCTGTTTACCACTCTGTTCACCACTCATAGTCTCTCACCACTCTGTTTACCACTCATAGTCTCTCACCACTCTGTTTACCACTCATAGTCTCTCACCATTCTGTTTACCACTCATAGTCTCTCACCACTCTGGTTACCACTCATAGTCTCTCACCACTCTGTTTACCACTCATAGTCTCTCACCACTCTGTTTAGCACTCTGTTCACCACTCATAGTCTCTCACCACTCTGTTTACCACTCATAGTCTCTCACCACTCTGTTTACCACTCTGTTTACCACTCATAGTCTCTCACCACTCTGTTTACCACTCATAGTCTCTCACCACTCTGTTTACCACTCTGTTTACCACTCATAGTCTCTCACCACTCTGTTTACCACTCATAGTCTCTCACCACTCTGTTTACCACTCTGTTTACCACTCATAGTCTCTCACCACTCTGTTTACCACTCATAGTCTCTCATCACTCTGTTCACCACTCTGTTTACCACTCATAGTCTCTCACCACTCTGTTTACCACTCTGTTTACCACTCATAGTCTCTCACCGCTCTGTTTACCACTCTTTTCACCACTCATAGTCTCTCACCACTCTGGTTACCACTCATAGTCTCTCACCACTCTGTTTACCACTCATAGTCTCTCACCACTCTGTTTACCACTCTGTTTACAGCTCTGTTTACCACTCATAGTCTCTCACCACTCTGTTTACCACTCATAGTCTCTCACCACTCTGTTTACCACTCATAGTCTCTCACCACTCTGTTTACCACTCATAGTCTCTCACCACTCTGTTTACCACTCTGTTCACCACTCATAGTCTCTCACCACTCTGTTTACCACTCATAGTCTCTCACCACTCTGTTCACCACTCATATTCTCTCACCACTCTGTTTACCACTCTGTTTACCACTCATAGTCTCTCACCACTCTGTTTACCACTCTGTTTACCACTCATAGTCTCTCACCACTCTGTTTACCACTCTGTTTACCAGTCATAGTCTCTCACCACTCTGTTTACCACTCTGTTTACCACTCATAGTCTCTCACCACTCTGTTTACCACTCATAGTCTCTCACCACTCTGTTTACCACTCTGTTTACCACTCATAGTCTCTCACCACTCTGTTTACCACTCTTTTCACCACTCATAGTCTCTCACCACTCTGGTTACCACTCATAGTCTCTCACCACTCTGTTTACCACTCATAGTCTCTCACCACTCTGTTTACCACTCTGTTTACAGCTCTGTTTACCACTCATAGTCTCTCACCACTCTGTTTACCACTCATAGTCTCTCACCACTCTGTTTACCACTCATAGTCTCTCACCACTCTGTTTACCACTCATAGTCTCTCACCACTCTGTTTACCACTCTGTTCACCACTCATAGTCTCTCACCACTCTGTTTACCACTCATAGTCTCTCACCACTCTGTTCACCACTCATAGTCTCTCACCACTCTGTTTACCACTCTGTTTACCACTCATAGTCTCTCACCACTCTGTTTACCACTCTGTTTACCACTCATAGTCTCTCACCACTCTGTTTACCACTCTGTTTACCAGTCATAGTCTCTCACCACTCTGTTTACCACTCTGTTTACCACTCATAGTCTCTCACCACTCTGTTTACCACTCATAGTCTCTCACCACTCTGTTTACCACTCATAGTCTCTCACCACTCTGTTTACCACTCATAGTCTCTCACCACTCTGTTTTCCACTCATAGTCTCTCACCACTCTGTTTACCACTCTGTTTACCACTCATAGTCTCTCACCACTCTGTTTACCACTCTGTTTACCACTCATAGTCTCTCACCACTCTGTTTTCCACTCATAGTCTCTCACCACTCTGTTTACCACTCTGTTCACCACTCATAGTCTCTCACCACTCTGTTTACCACTCATAGTCTCTCACCACTCTGTTCACCACTCATAGTCTCTCACCACTCTGTTTACCACTCTGTTTACCACTCATAGTCTCTCACCACTCTGTTTACCACTCTGTTTACCACTCATAGTCTCTCACCACTCTGTTTACCACTCTGTTTACCAGTCATAGTCTCTCACCACTCTGTTTACCACTCTGTTTACCACTCATAGTCTCTCACCACTCCGTTTACCACTCGTAGTCTCTCACCACTCTGTTTACCACTCATAGTCTCTCACCACTCTGTTTACCACTCATAGTCTCTCACCACTCTGTTTACCAGTCATAGTCTCTCACCACTCTGTTTACCACTCTGTTTACCACTCATAGTCTCTCACCACTCTGTTTACCACTCATAGTCTCTCACCACTCTGTTTACCACTCTGTTTACCACTCATAGTCTCTCACCACTCTGTTTACCACTCTGTTTACCACTCATAGTCTCTCACCACTCTGTTTACCACTCTGTTTACCATTCATAGTCTCTCACCACTCTGTTTACCACTCTGTTTACCACTCATAGTCTCTCACCACTCTGTGTACCACTCATAGTCTCTCACCACTCTGTTTACCACTCATAGTCTCTCACCACTCTGTTTACCACTCATAGTCTCTCACCACTCTGTTTTCCACTCATAGTCTCTCACCACTCTGTTTACCACTCTGTTTACCACTCATAGTCTCTCACCACTCTGTTTACCACTCATAGTCTCTCACCACTCTGTTTACCACTCTGTTTACCACTCATAGTCTCTCACCACTCTGTTTATCACTCTGTTCACCACTCATAGTCTCTCACCACTCTCTTTACCACTCATAGTCTCTCACCATTCTGTTTACCACTCATAGTCTCTCACCACTCTGTTTTCCACTCATAGTCTCTCACCACTCTGTTTACCACTCTGTTTACCACTCATAGTCTCTCACCACTCTGTTTACCACTCATAGTCTCTCACCACTCTGTTTACCACTCTGTTTACCACTCATAGTCTCTCACCACTCTGTTTACCACTCTGTTTACCACTCATAGTCTCTCACCACTCTGTTTACCACTCTGTTCACCACTCATAGTCTCTCACCACTCTGTTTACCACTCATAGTCTCTCACCACTCTGTTTACCACTCATAGTCTCTCACCATTCTGTTTACCACTCATAGTCTCTCACCACTCTGGTTACCACTCATAGTCTCTCACCACTCTGTTTACCACTCATAGTCTCTCACCACTCTGTTTACCACTCTGTTCACCACTCATAGTCTCTCACCACTCTGTTTACCACTCATAGTCTCTCACCACTCTGTTTACCACTCTGTTTACCACTCATAGTCTCTCACCACTCTGTTTACCACTCATAGTCTCTCACCACTCTGTTTACCACTCTGTTTACCACTCATAGTCTCTCACCACTCTGTTTACCACTCATAGTCTCTCACCACTCTGTTTACCACTCTGTTTACCACTCATAGTCTCTCACCACTCTGTTTACCACTCATAGTCTCTCATCACTCTGTTCACCACTCTGTTTACCAGTCATAGTCTCTCACCACTCTGTTTACCACTCTGTTTACCACTCATAGTCTCTCACCACTCTGTTTACCACTCTTTTCACCACTCATAGTCTCTCACCACTCTGGTTACCACTCATAGTCTCTCACCACTCTGTTTACCACTCATAGTCTCTCACCACTCTGTTTACCACTCTGTTTACAGCTCTGTTTACCACTCATAGTCTCTCACCACTCTGTTTACCACTCATAGTCTCTCACCACTCTGTTTACCACTCATAGTCTCTCACCACTCTGTTTACCACTCTGTTCACCACTCATAGTCTCTCACCACTCTGTTTACCACTCATAGTCTCTCACCACTCTGTTCACCACTCATAGTCTCTCAACACTCTGTTTACCACTCTGTTTACCACTCATAGTCTCTCACCACTCTGTTTACCACTCTGTTTACCAGTCATAGTCTCTCACCACTCTGTTTACCACTCTGTTTACCACTCATAGTCTCTCACCACTCTGTTTACCACTCATAGTCTCTCACCACTCTGTTTACCACTCATAGTCTCTCACCACTCTGTTTACCACTCATAGTCTCTCACCACTCTGTTTTCCACTCATAGTCTCTCACCACTCTGTTTACCACTCTGTTTACCACTCATAGTCTCTCACCACTCTGTTTACCACTCATAGTCTCTCACCACTCTGTTTACCACTCTGTTTACCACTCATAGTCTCTCACCACTCTGTTTACCACTCTGTTCACCACTCATAGTCTCTCACCACTCTGTTTACCACTCATAGTCTCTCACCATTCTGTTTACCACTCATAGTCTCTCACCACTCTGTTTTCCACTCATAGTCTCTCACCACTCTGTTTACCACTCTGTTTACCACTCATAGTCTCTCACCACTCTGTTTACCACTCATAGTCTCTCACCACTCTGTTTACCACTCTGTTTACCACTCATAGTCTCTCACCACTCTGTTTACCACTCTGTTCACCACTCATAGTCTCTCAACACTCTGTTTACCACTCATAGTCTCTCACCACTCTGTTTACCACTCATAGTCTCTCACCATTCTGTTTACCACTCATAGTCTCTCACCACTCTGGTTACCACTCATAGTCTCTCACCACTCTGTTTACCACTCTGTTTACCACTCATAGTCTCTCACCACTCTGTTTACCACTCTGTTCACCACTCATAGTCTCTCACCACTCTGTTTACCACTCATAGTCTCTCACCACTCTGTTTACCACTCTGTTTACCACTCATAGTCTCTCACCACTCTGTTTACCACTCATAGTCTCTCACCACTCTGTTTACCACTCTGTTTACCACTCATAGTCTCTCACCACTCTGTTTACCACTCATAGTCTCTCACCACTCTGTTTACCACTCTGTTTACCACTCATAGTCTCTCACCACTCTGTTTACCACTCATAGTCTCTCATCACTCTGTTCACCACTCTGTTTACCAGTCATAGTCTCTCACCACTCTGTTTACCACTCTGTTTACCACTCATAGTCTCTCACCACTCTGTTTACCACTCTGTTCACCACTCATAGTCTCTCACCACTCTGGTTACCACTCATAGTCTCTCACCACTCTGTTTACCACTCATAGTCTCTCACCACTCTGTTTACCACTCTGTTTACAGCTCTGTTTACCACTCATAGTCTCTCACCACTCTGTTTACCACTCATAGTCTCTCACCACTCTGTTTACCACTCATAGTCTCTCACCACTCTGTTTACCACTCATAGTCTCTCACCACTCTGTTTACCACTCATAGTCTCTCACCACTCTGTTTACCACTCTGTTCACCACTCATAGTCTCTCACCACTCTGTTTACCACTCATAGTCTCTCACCACTCTGTTCACCACTCATAGTCTCTCACCACTCTGTTTACCACTCTGTTTACCACTCATAGTCTCTCACCACTCTGTTTACCACTCTGTTTACCACTCATAGTCTCTCACCACTCTGTTTACCACTCTGTTTACCAGTCATAGTCTCTCACCACTCTGTTTACCACTCTGTTTACCACTCATAGTCTCTCACCACTCTGTTTACCACTCGTAGTCTCTCACCACTCTGTTTACCACTCATAGTCTCTCACCACTCTGTTTACCACTCATAGTCTCTCACCACTCTGTTTTCCACTCATAGTCTCTCACCACTCTGTTTACCACTCTGTTTACCACTCATAGTCTCTCACCACTCTGTTTACCACTCATAGTCTCTCACCACTCTGTTTAACACTCTGTTTACCACTCATAGTCTCTCACCACTCTGTTTACCACTCTGTTCACCACTCATAGTCTCTCACCACTCTATTTACCACTCATAGTCTCTCACCACTCTGTTTACCACTCATAGTCTCTCACCATTCTGTTTACCACTCATAGTCTCTCACCACTCTGGTTACCACTCATAGTCTCTCACCACTCTGTTTACCACTCTGTTTACCACTCATAGTCTCTCACCACTCTGTTTACCACTCTGTTTACCACTCATAGTCTCTCACCACTCTGTTTACCACTCATAGTCTCTCACCACTCTGTTTACCACTCATAGTCTCTCACCACTCTGTTTACCACTCATAGTCTCTCACCACTCTGTTTACCACTCATAGTCTCTCACCACTCTGTTTACCACTCTGTTCACCACTCATAGTCTCTCACCACTCTGTTTACCACTCATAGTCTCTCACCACTCTGTTCACCACTCATAGTCTCTCACCACTCTGTTTACCACTCTGTTTACCACTCATAGTCTCTCACCACTCTGTTTACCACTCTGTTTACCACTCATAGTCTCTCACCACTCTGTTTACCACTCTGTTTACCAGTCATAGTCTCTAACCACTCTGTTTACCACTCTGTTTACCACTCATAGTCTCTCACCACTATGTTTACCACTCGTAGTCTCTCACCACTCTGTTTACCACTCATAGTCTCTCACCACTCTGTTTACCACTCATAGTCTCTCACCACTCTGTTTTCCACTCATAGTCTCTCACCACTCTGTTTACCACTCTGTTTACCACTCATAGTCTCTCACCACTCTGTTTACCACTCATAGTCTCTCACCACTCTGTTTACCACTCTGTTTACCACTCATAGTCTCTCACCACTCTGTTTACCACTCTGTTCACCACTCATAGTCTCTCACCACTCTATTTACCACTCATAGTCTCTCACCACTCTGTTTACCACTCATAGTCTCTCACCATTCTGTTTACCACTCATAGTCTCTCACCACTCTGGTTACCACTCATAGTCTCTCACCACTCTGTTTACCACTCTGTTTACCACTCATAGTCTCTCACCACTCTTTTTACCACTCTGTTTACCACTCATAGTCTCTCACCACTCTGTTTACCACTCTGTTTACCACTCATAGTCTCTCACCACTCTGTTTACCACTCTGTTTACCAGTCATAGTCTCTCACCACTCTGTTTACCACTCTGTTTACCACTCATAGTCTCTCACCACTCTGTTTACCACTCATAGTCTCTCACCACTCTGTTTACCACTCATAGTCTCTCACCACTCTGTTTACCACTCATAGTCTCTCACCACTCTGTTTTCCACTCATAGTCTCTCACCACTCTGTTTACCACTCTGTTTACCACTCATAGTCTCTCACCACTCTGTTTACCACTCATAGTCTCTCACCACTCTGTTTACCACTCTGTTTACCACTCATAGTCTCTCACCACTCTGTTTATCACTCTGTTCACCACTCATAGTCTCTCACCACTCTGTTTACCACTCATAGTCTCTCACCACTCTGTTTACCACTCATAGTCTCTCACCATTCTGTTTACCACTCATAGTCTCTCACCACTCTGTTTTCCACTCATAGTCTCTCACCACTCTGTTTACCACTCTGTTTACCACTCATAGTCTCTCACCACTCTGTTTACCACTCATAGTCTCTCACCACTCTGTTTACCACTCTGTTTACCACTCATAGTCTCTCACCACTCTGTTTACCACTCTGTTTACCACTCATAGTCTCTCACCACTCTGTTTACCACTCTGTTCACCACTCATAGTCTCTCACCACTCTGTTTACCACTCATAGTCTCTCACCACTCTGTTTACCACTCATAGTCTCTCACCATTCTGTTTACCACTCATAGTCTCTCACCACTCTGGTTACCACTCATAGTCTCTCACCACTCTGTTTACCACTCATAGTCTCTCACCACTCTGTTTACCACTCTGTTCACCACTCATAGTCTCTCACCACTCTGTTTACCACTCATAGTCTCTCACCACTCTGTTTACCACTCTGTTTACCACTCATAGTCTCTCACCACTCTGTTTACCACTCATAGTCTCTCACCACTCTGTTTACCACTCTGTTTACCACTCATAGTCTCTCACCACTCTGTTTACCACTCATAGTCTCTCACCACTCTGTTTACCACTCTGTTTACCACTCATAGTCTCTCACCACTCTGTTTACCACTCATAGTCTCTCATCACTCTGTTCACCACTCTGTTTACCAGTCATAGTCTCTCACCACTCTGTTTACCACTCTGTTTACCACTCATAGTCTCTCACCACTCTGTTTACCACTCTTTTCACCACTCATAGTCTCTCACCACTCTGGTTACCACTCATAGTCTCTCACCACTCTGTTTACCACTCATAGTCTCTCACCACTCTGTTTACCACTCTGTTTACAGCTCTGTTTACCACTCATAGTCTCTCACCACTCTGTTTACCACTCATAGTCTCTCACCACTCTGTTTACCACTCATAGTCTCTCACCACTCTGTTTACCACTCATAGTCTCTCACCACTCTGTTTACCACTCTGTTCACCACTCATAGTCTCTCACCACTCTGTTTACCACTCATAGTCTCTCACCACTCTGTTCACCACTCATAGTCTCTCACCACTCTGTTTACCACTCTGTTTACCACTCATAGTCTCTCACCACTCTGTTTACCACTCTGTTTACCACTCATAGTCTCTCACCACTCTGTTTACCACTCTGTTTACCAGTCATAGTCTCTCACCACTCTGTTTACCACTCTGTTTACCACTCATAGTCTCTCACCACTCTGTTTACCACTCATAGTCTCTCACCACTCTGTTTACCACTCATAGTCTCTCACCACTCTGTTTACCACTCATAGTCTCTCACCACTCTGTTTTCCACTCATAGTCTCTCACCACTCTGTTTACCACTCTGTTTACCACTCATAGTCTCTCACCACTCTGTTTACCACTCATAGTCTCTCACCACTCTGTTTACCACTCTGTTTACCACTCATAGTCTCTCACCACTCTGTTTACCACTCTGTTCACCACTCATAGTCTCTCACCACTCTGTTTACCACTCATAGTCTCTCACCACTCTGTTTACCACTCATAGTCTCTCACCATTCTGTTTACCACTCATAGTCTCTCACCACTCTGTTTTCCACTCATAGTCTCTCACCACTCTGTTTACCACTCTGTTTACCACTCATAGTCTCTCACCACTCTGTTTACCACTCATAGTCTCTCACCACTCTGGTTACCACTCATAGTCTCTCACCACTCTGTTTACCACTCTGTTTACCACTCATAGTCTCTCACCACTCTGTTTACCACTCTGTTTACCACTCATAGTCTCTCACCACTCTGTTTACCACTCATAGTCTCTCACCACTCTGTTTACCACTCATAGTCTCTCACCACTCTGTTTACCACTCATAGTCTCTCACCACTCTGTTTACCACTCATAGTCTCTCACCACTCTGTTTACCACTCTGTTCACCACTCATAGTCTCTCACCACTCTGTTTACCACTCATAGTCTCTCACCACTCTGTTCACCACTCATAGTCTCTCACCACTCTGTTTACCACTCTGTTTACCACTCATAGTCTCTCACCACTCTGTTTACCACTCTGTTTACCACTCATAGTCTCTCACCACTCTGTTTACCACTCTGTTTACCAGTCATAGTCTCTAACCACTCTGTTTACCACTCTGTTTACCACTCATAGTCTCTCACCACTCTGTTTACCACTCGTAGTCTCTCACCACTCTGTTTACCACTCATAGTCTCTCACCACTCTGTTTACCACTCATAGTCTCTCACCACTCTGTTTTCCACTCATAGTCTCTCACCACTCTGTTTACCACTCTGTTTACCACTCATAGTCTCTCACCACTCTGTTTACCACTCATAGTCTCACCACTCTGTTTACCACTCATAGTCTCTCACCACTCTGTTTACCACTCATAGTCTCTCATCACTCTGTTCACCACTCTGTTTACCAGTCATAGTCTCTCACCACTCTGTTTACCACTCTGTTTACCACTCATAGTCTCTCACCACTCTGTTTACCACTCTTTTCACCACTCATAGTCTCTCACCACTCTGGTTACCACTCATAGTCTCTCACCACTCTGTTTACCACTCATAGTCTCTCACCACTCTGTTTACCACTCTGTTTACAGCTCTGTTTACCACTCATAGTCTCTCACCACTCTGTTTACCACTCATAGTCTCTCACCACTCTGTTTACCACTCATAGTCTCTCACCACTCTGTTTACCACTCATAGTCTCTCACCACTCTGTTTACCACTCTGTTCACCACTCATAGTCTCTCACCACTCTGTTTACCACTCATAGTCTCTCACCACTCTGTTCACCACTCATAGTCTCTCACCACTCTGTTTACCACTCTGTTTACCACTCATAGTCTCTCACCACTCTGTTTACCACTCTGTTTACCACTCATAGTCTCTCACCACTCTGTTTACCACTCTGTTTACCAGTCATAGTCTCTCACCACTCTGTTTACCACTCTGTTTACCACTCATAGTCTCTCACCACTCTGTTTACCACTCATAGTCTCTCACCACTCTGTTTACCACTCATAGTCTCTCACCACTCTGTTTACCACTCATAGTCTCTCACCACTCTGTTTTCCACTCATAGTCTCTCACCACTCTGTTTACCACTCTGTTTACCACTCATAGTCTCTCACCACTCTGTTTACCACTCATAGTCTCTCACCACTCTGTTTACCACTCTGTTTACCACTCATAGTCTCTCACCACTCTGTTTACCACTCTGTTCACCACTCATAGTCTCTCACCACTCTGTTTACCACTCATAGTCTCTCACCACTCTGTTTACCACTCATAGTCTCTCACCATTCTGTTTACCACTCATAGTCTCTCACCACTCTGTTTTCCACTCATAGTCTCTCACCACTCTGTTTACCACTCTGTTTTCCACTCATAGTCTCTCACCACTCTGTTTACCACTCATAGTCTCTCACCACTCTGGTTACCACTCATAGTCTCTCACCACTCTGTTTACCACTCTGTTTACCACTCATAGTCTCTCACCACTCTGTTTACCACTCTGTTTACCACTCATAGTCTCTCACCACTCTGTTTACCACTCATAGTCTCTCACCACTCTGTTTACCACTCATAGTCTCTCACCACTCTGTTTACCACTCATAGTCTCTCACCACTCTGTTTACCACTCATAGTCTCTCACCACTCTGTTTACCACTCTGTTCACCACTCATAGTCTCTCACCACTCTGTTTACCACTCATAGTCTCTCACCACTCTGTTCACCACTCATAGTCTCTCACCACTCTGTTTACCACTCTGTTTACCACTCATAGTCTCTCACCACTCTGTTTACCACTCTGTTTACCACTCATAGTCTCTCACCACTCTGTTTACCACTCTGTTTACCAGTCATAGTCTCTAACCACTCTGTTTACCACTCTGTTTACCACTCATAGTCTCTCACCACTCTGTTTACCACTCGTAGTCTCTCACCACTCTGTTTACCACTCATAGTCTCTCACCACTCTGTTTACCACTCATAGTCTCTCACCACTCTGTTTTCCACTCATAGTCTCTCACCACTCTGTTTACCACTCTGTTTACCACTTATAGTCTCTCACCACTCTGTTTACCACTCATAGTCTCTCACCACTCTGTTTACCACTCTGTTTACCACTCATAGTCTCTCACCACTCTGTTTACCACTCTGTTCACCACTCATAGTCTCTCACCACTCTATTTACCACTCATAGTCTCTCACCACTCTGTTTACCACTCATAGTCTCTCACCATTCTGTTTACCACTCATAGTCTCTCACCACTCTGGTTACCACTCATAGTCTCTCACCACTCTGTTTACCACTCTGTTTACCACTCATAGTCTCTCACCACTCTGTTTACCACTCTGTTTACCACTCATAGTCTCTCACCACTCTGTTTACCACTCTGTTTACCACTCATAGTCTCTCACCACTCTGTTTACCACTCTGTTTACCAGTCATAGTCTCTCACCACTCTGTTTACCACTCTGTTTACCACTCATAGTCTCTCACCACTCTGTTTACCACTCATAGTCTCTCACCACTCTGTTTACCACTCATAGTCTCTCACCACTCTGTTTTCCACTCATAGTCTCTCACCACTCTGTTTACCACTCTGTTTACCACTCATAGTCTCTCACCACTCTGTTTACCACTCATAGTCTCTCACCACTCTGTTTACCACTCTGTTTACCACTCATAGTCTCTCACCACTCTGTTTATCACTCTGTTCACCACTCATAGTCTCTCACCACTCTGTTTACCACTCATAGTCTCTCACCACTCTGTTTACCACTCATAGTCTCTCACCATTCTGTTTACCACTCATAGTCTCTCACCACTCTGTTTTCCACTCATAGTCTCTCACCACTCTGTTTACCACTCTGTTTACCACTCATAGTCTCTCACCACTCTGTTTACCACTCATAGTCTCTCACCACTCTGTTTACCACTCTGTTTACCACTCATAGTCTCTCACCACTCTGTTTACCACTCTGTTTACCACTCATAGTCTCTCACCACTCTGTTTACCACTCTGTTCACCACTCATAGTCTCTCACCACTCTGTTTACCACTCATAGTCTCTCACCACTCTGTTTACCACTCATAGTCTCTCACCACTCTGTTTACCACTCATAGTCTCTCACCACTCTGTTTACCACTCTGTTCACCACTCATAGTCTCTCACCACTCTGTTTACCACTCATAGTCTCTCACCACTCTGTTTACCACTCTGTTTACCACTCATAGTCTCTCACCACTCTGTTTACCACTCATAGTCTCTCACCACTCTGTTTACCACTCTGTTTACCACTCATAGTCTCTCACCACTCTGTTTACCACTCATAGTCTCTCACCACTCTGTTTACCACTCTGTTTACCACTCATAGTCTCTCACCACTCTGTTTACCACTCATAGTCTCTCATCACTCTGTTCACCACTCTGTTTACCAGTCATAGTCTCTCACCACTCTGTTTACCACTCTGTTTACCACTCATAGTCTCTCACCACTCTGTTTACCACTCTTTTCACCACTCATAGTCTCTCACCACTCTGGTTACCACTCATAGTCTCTCACCACTCTGTTTACCACTCATAGTCTCTCACCACTCTGTTTACCACTCTGTTTACAGCTCTGTTTACCACTCATAGTCTCTCACCACTCTGTTTACCACTCATAGTCTCTCACCACTCTGTTTACCACTCATAGTCTCTCACCACTCTGTTTACCACTCATAGTCTCTCACCACTCTGTTTACCACTCTGTTCACCACTCATAGTCTCTCACCACTCTGTTTACCACTCATAGTCTCTCACCACTCTGTTCACCACTCATAGTCTCTCACCACTCTGTTTACCACTCTGTTTACCACTCATAGTCTCTCACCACTCTGTTTACCACTCTGTTTACCACTCATAGTCTCTCACCACTCTGTTTACCACTCTGTTTACCAGTCATAGTCTCTCACCACTCTGTTTACCAATCTGTTTACCACTCATAGTCTCTCACCACTCTGTTTACCACTCATAGTCTCTCACCACTCTGTTTACCACTCATAGTCTCTCACCACTCTGTTTACCACTCATAGTCTCTCACCACTCTGTTTTCCACTCATAGTCTCTCACCACTCTGTTTACCACTCTGTTTACCACTCATAGTCTCTCACCACTCTGTTTACCACTCATAGTCTCTCACCACTCTGTTTACCACTCATAGTCTCTCACCACTCTGTTTACCACTCATAGTCTCTCACCACTCTGGTTACCACTCATAGTCTCTCACCACTCTGTTTACCACTCTGTTTACCACTCATAGTCTCTCACCACTCTGTTTACCACTCTGTTTACCACTCATAGTCTCTCACCACTCTGTTTACCACTCTGTTTACCACTCATAGTGTCTCACCACTCTGTTTACCACTCTGTTTACCAGTCATAGTCTCTCACCACTCTGTTTACCACTCTGTTTACCACTCATAGTCTCTCACCACTCTGTTTACCACTCATAGTCTCTCACCACTCTGTTTACCACTCATAGTCTCTCACCACTGTGTTTTCCACTCATAGTCTCTCACCACTCTGTTTACCACTCTGTTTACCACTCATAGTCTCTCACCACTCTGTTTACCACTCATAGTCTCTCACCACTCTGTTTACCACTCTGTTTACCACTCATAGTCTCTCACCACTCTGTTTATCACTCTGTTCACCACTCATAGTCTCTCACCACTCTGTTTACCACTCATAGTCTCTCACCACTCTGTTTACCACTCATAGTCTCTCACCATTCTGTTTACCACTCATAGTCTCTCACCACTCTGTTTTCCACTCATAGTCTCTCACCACTCTGTTTACCAATCTGTTTACCACTCATAGTCTCTCACCACTCTGTTTACCACTCATAGTCTCTCACCACTCTGTTTACCACTCATAGTCTCTCACCACTCTGTTTACCACTCATAGTCTCTCACCACTCTGTTTTCCACTCATAGTCTCTCACCACTCTGTTTACCACTCTGTTTACCACTCATAGTCTCTCACCACTCTGTTTACCACTCATAGTCTCTCACCACTCTGTTTACCACTCATAGTCTCTCACCACTCTGTTTACCACTCATAGTCTCTCACCACTCTGGTTACCACTCATAGTCTCTCACCACTCTGTTTACCACTCTGTTTACCACTCATAGTCTCTCACCACTCTGTTTACCACTCTGTTTACCACTCATAGTCTCTCACCACTCTGTTTACCACTCTGTTTACCACTCATAGTCTCTCACCACTCTGTTTACCACTCTGTTTACCAGTCATAGTCTCTCACCACTCTGTTTACCACTCTGTTTACCACTCATAGTCTCTCACCACTCTGTTTACCACTCATAGTCTCTCACCACTCTGTTTACCACTCATAGTCTCTCACCACTGTGTTTTCCACTCATAGTCTCTCACCACTCTGTTTACCACTCTGTTTACCACTCATAGTCTCTCACCACTCTGTTTACCACTCATAGTCTCTCACCACTCTGTTTACCACTCTGTTTACCACTCATAGTCTCTCACCACTCTGTTTATCACTCTGTTCACCACTCATAGTCTCTCACCACTCTGTTTACCACTCATAGTCTCTCACCACTCTGTTTACCACTCATAGTCTCTCACCATTCTGTTTACCACTCATAGTCTCTCACCACTCTGTTTTCCACTCATAGTCTCTCACCACTCTGTTTACCACTCTGTTTACCACTCATAGTCTCTCACCACTCTGTTTACCACTCATAGTCTCTCACCACTCTGTTTACCACTCTGTTTACCACTCATAGTCTCTCACCACTCTGTTTACCACTCTGTTTACCACTCATAGTCTCTCACCACTCTGTTTACCACTCTGTTCACCACTCATAGTCTCTCACCACTCTGTTTACCACTCATAGTCTCTCACCACTCTGTTTACCACTCATAGTCTCTCACCATTCTGTTTACCACTCATAGTCTCTCACCACTCTGGTTACCACTCATAGTCTCTCACCACTCTGTTTACCACTCATAGTCTCTCACCACTCTGTTTACCACTCTGTTCACCACTCATAGTCTCTCACCACTCTGTTTACCACTCATAGTCTCTCACCACTCTGTTTACCACTCTGTTTACCACTCATAGTCTCTCACCACTCTGTTTACCACTCATAGTCTCTCACCACTCTGTTTACCACTCTGTTTACCACTCATAGTCTCTCACCACTCTGTTTACCACTCATAGTCTCTCACCACTCTGTTTACCACTCTGTTTACCACTCATAGTCTCTCACCACTCTGTTTACCACTCATAGTCTCTCATCACTCTGTTCACCACTCTGTTTACCAGTCATAGTCTCTCACCACTCTGTTTACCACTCTGTTTACCACTCATAGTCTCTCACCACTCTGTTTACCACTCTTTTCACCACTCATAGTCTCTCACCACTCTGGTTACCACTCATAGTCTCTCACCACTCTGTTTACCACTCATAGTCTCTCACCACTCTGTTTACCACTCTGTTTACAGCTCTGTTTACCACTCATAGTCTCTCACCACTCTGTTTACCACTCATAGTCTCTCACCACTCTGTTTACCACTCATAGTCTCTCACCACTCTGTTTACCACTCATAGTCTCTCACCACTCTGTTTACCACTCTGTTCACCACTCATAGTCTCTCACCACTCTGTTTACCACTCATAGTCTCTCACCACTCTGTTCACCACTCATAGTCTCTCACCACTCTGTTTACCACTCTGTTTACCACTCATAGTCTCTCACCACTCTGTTTACCACTCTGTTTACCACTCATAGTCTCTCACCACTCTGTTTACCACTCTGTTTACCAGTCATAGTCTCTCACCACTCTGTTTACCACTCTGTTTACCACTCATAGTCTCTCACCACTCTGTTTACCACTCATAGTCTCTCACCACTCTGTTTACCACTCATAGTCTCTCACCACTCTGTTTACCACTCATAGTCTCTCACCACTCTGTTTTCCACTCATAGTCTCTCACCACTCTGTTTACCACTCTGTTTACCACTCATAGTCTCTCACCACTCTGTTTACCACTCATAGTCTCTCACCACTCTGTTTACCACTCTGTTTACCACTCATAGTCTCTCACCACTCTGTTTACCACTCTGTTCACCACTCATAGTCTCTCACCACTCTGTTTACCACTCATAGTCTCTCACCACTCTGTTTACCACTCATAGTCTCTCACCATTCTGTTTACCACTCATAGTCTCTCACCACTCTGTTTTCCACTCATAGTCTCTCACCACTCTGTTTACCACTCTGTTTACCACTCATAGTCTCTCACCACTCTGTTTACCACTCATAGTCTCTCACCACTCTGGTTACCACTCAGAGTCTCTCACCACTCTGTTTACCACTCTGTTTACCACTCATAGTCTCTCACCACTCTGTTTACCACTCTGTTTACCACTCATAGTCTCTCACCACTCTGTTTACCACTCATAGTCTCTCACCACTCTGTTTACCACTCATAGTCTCTCACCACTCTGTTTACCACTCATAGTCTCTCACCACTCTGTTTAACACTCATAGTCTCTCACCACTCTGTTTACCACTCTGTTCACCACTCATAGTCTCTCACCACTCTGTTTACCACTCATAGTCTCTCACCACTCTGTTCACCACTCATAGTCTCTCACCACTCTGTTTACCACTCTGTTTACCACTCATAGTCTCTCACCACTCTGTTTACCACTCTGTTTACCACTCATAGTCTCTCACCACTCTGTTTACCACTCTGTTTACCAGTCATAGTCTCTAACCACTCTGTTTACCACTCTGTTTACCACTCATAGTCTCTCACCACTCTGTTTACCACTCGTAGTCTCTCACCACTCTGTTTACCACTCATAGTCTCTCACCACTCTGTTTACCACTCATAGTCTCTCACCACTCTGTTTTCCACTCATAGTCTCTCACCACTCTGTTTACCACTCTGTTTACCACTCATAGTCTCTCACCACTCTGTTTACCACTCATAGTCTCTCACCACTCTGTTTACCACTCTGTTTACCACTCATAGTCTCTCACCACTCTGTTTACCACTCTGTTCACCACTCATAGTCTCTCACCACTCTATTTACCACTCATAGTCTCTCACCACTCTGTTTACCACTCATAGTCTCTCACCATTCTGTTTACCACTCATAGTCTCTCACCACTCTGGTTACCACTCATAGTCTCTCACCACTCTGTTTACCACTCTGTTTACCACTCATAGTCTCTCACCACTCTGTTTACCACTCTGTTTACCACTCATAGTCTCTCACCACTCTGTTTACCACTCTGTTTACCAGTCATAGTCTCTCACCACTCTGTTTACCACTCTGTTTACCACTCATAGTCTCTCACCACTCTGTTTACCACTCATAGTCTCTCACCACTCTGTTTACCACTCATAGTCTCTCACCACTCTGTTTACCACTCATAGTCTCTCACCACTCTGTTTTCCACTCATAGTCTCTCACCACTCTGTTTACCACTCTGTTTACCACTCATAGTCTCTCACCACTCTGTTTACCACTCATAGTCTCTCACCACTCTGTTTACCACTCTGTTTACCACTCATAGTCTCTCACCACTCTGTTTATCACTCTGTTCACCACTCATAGTCTCTCACCACTCTGTTTACCACTCATAGTCTCTCACCACTCTGTTTACCACTCATAGTCTCTCACCATTCTGTTTACCACTCATAGTCTCTCACCACTCTGTTTTCCACTCATAGTCTCTCACCACTCTGTTTACCACTCTGTTTACCACTCATAGTCTCTCACCACTCTGTTTACCACTCATAGTCTCTCACCACTCTGTTTACCACTCTGTTTACCACTCATAGTCTCTCACCACTCTGTTTACCACTCTGTTTACCACTCATAGTCTCTCACCACTCTGTTTTCCACTCATAGTCTCTCACCACTCTGTTTACCACTCTGTTTACCACTCATAGTCTCTCACCACTCTGTTTACCACTCATAGTCTCTCACCACTCTGTTTACCACTCTGTTTACCACTCATAGTCTCTCACCACTCTGTTTACCACTCTTTTCACCACTCATAGTCTCTCACCACTCTGGTTACCACTCATAGTCTCTCACCACTCTGTTTACCACTCATAGTCTCTCACCACTCTGTTTACCACTCTGTTTACAGCTCTGTTTACCACTCATAGTCTCTCACCACTCTGTTTACCACTCATAGTCTCTCACCACTCTGTTTACCACTCATAGTCTCTCACCACTCTGTTTACCACTCATAGTCTCTCACCACTCTGTTTACCACTCTGTTCACCACTCATAGTCTCTCACCACTCTGTTTACCACTCATAGTCTCTCACCACTCTGTTCACCACTCATAGTCTCTCACCACTCTGTTTACCACTCTGTTTACCACTCATAGTCTCTCACCACTCTGTTTACCACTCTGTTTACCACTCATAGTCTCTCACCACTCTGTTTACCACTCTGTTTACCAGTCATAGTCTCTCACCACTCTGTTTACCACTCTGTTTACCACTCATAGTCTCTCACCACTCTGTTTACCACTCATAGTCTCTCACCACTCTGTTTACCACTCATAGTCTCTCACCACTCTGTTTACCACTCATAGTCTCTCACCACTCTGTTTTCCACTCATAGTCTCTCACCACTCTGTTTACCACTCTGTTTACCACTCATAGTCTCTCACCACTCTGTTTACCACTCATAGTCTCTCACCACTCTGTTTACCACTCTGTTTACCACTCATAGTCTCTCACCACTCTGTTTACCACTCTGTTCACCACTCATAGTCTCTCACCACTCTGTTTACCACTCATAGTCTCTCACCACTCTGTTTACCACTCATAGTCTCTCACCATTCTGTTTACCACTCATAGTCTCTCACCACTCTGTTTTCCACTCATAGTCTCTCACCACTCTGTTTACCACTCTGTTTACCACTCATAGTCTCTCACCACTCTGTTTACCACTCATAGTCTCTCACCACTCTGGTTACCACTCAGAGTCTCTCACCACTCTGTTTACCACTCTGTTTACCACTCATAGTCTCTCACCACTCTGTTTACCACTCTGTTTACCACTCATAGTCTCTCACCACTCTGTTTACCACTCATAGTCTCTCACCACTCTGTTTACCACTCATAGTCTCTCACCACTCTGTTTACCACTCATAGTCTCTCACCACTCTGTTTAACACTCATAGTCTCTCACCACTCTGTTTACCACTCTGTTCACCACTCATAGTCTCTCACCACTCTGTTTACCACTCATAGTCTCTCACCACTCTGTTCACCACTCATAGTCTCTCACCACTCTGTTTACCACTCTGTTTACCACTCATAGTCTCTCACCACTCTGTTTACCACTCTGTTTACCACTCATAGTCTCTCACCACTCTGTTTACCACTCTGTTTACCAGTCATAGTCTCTAACCACTCTGTTTACCACTCTGTTTACCACTCATAGTCTCTCACCACTCTGTTTACCACTCGTAGTCTCTCACCACTCTGTTTACCACTCATAGTCTCTCACCACTCTGTTTACCACTCATAGTCTCTCACCACTCTGTTTTCCACTCATAGTCTCTCACCACTCTGTTTACCACTCTGTTTACCACTCATAGTCTCTCACCACTCTGTTTACCACTCATAGTCTCTCACCACTCTGTTTACCACTCTGTTTACCACTCATAGTCTCTCACCACTCTGTTTACCACTCTGTTCACCACTCATAGTCTCTCACCACTCTATTTACCACTCATAGTCTCTCACCACTCTGTTTACCACTCATAGTCTCTCACCATTCTGTTTACCACTCATAGTCTCTCACCACTCTGGTTACCACTCATAGTCTCTCACCACTCTGTTTACCACTCTGTTTACCACTCATAGTCTCTCACCACTCTGTTTACCACTCTGTTTACCACTCATAGTCTCTCACCACTCTGTTTACCACTCTGTTTACCAGTCATAGTCTCTCACCACTCTGTTTACCACTCTGTTTACCACTCATAGTCTCTCACCACTCTGTTTACCACTCATAGTCTCTCACCACTCTGTTTACCACTCATAGTCTCTCACCACTCTGTTTACCACTCATAGTCTCTCACCACTCTGTTTTCCACTCATAGTCTCTCACCACTCTGTTTACCACTCTGTTTACCACTCATAGTCTCTCACCACTCTGTTTACCACTCATAGTCTCTCACCACTCTGTTTACCACTCTGTTTACCACTCATAGTCTCTCACCACTCTGTTTATCACTCTGTTCACCACTCATAGTCTCTCACCACTCTGTTTACCACTCATAGTCTCTCACCACTCTGTTTACCACTCATAGTCTCTCACCATTCTGTTTACCACTCATAGTCTCTCACCACTCTGTTTTCCACTCATAGTCTCTCACCACTCTGTTTACCACTCTGTTTACCACTCATAGTCTCTCACCACTCTGTTTACCACTCATAGTCTCTCACCACTCTGTTTACCACTCTGTTTACCACTCATAGTCTCTCACCACTCTGTTTACCACTCTGTTTACCACTCATAGTCTCTCACCACTCTGTTTACCACTCTGTTCACCACTCATAGTCTCTCACCACTCTGTTTACCACTCATAGTCTCTCACCACTCTGTTTACCACTCATAGTCTCTCACCATTCTGTTTACCACTCATAGTCTCTCACCACTCTGGTTACCACTCATAGTCTCTCACCACTCTGTTTACCACTCATAGTCTCTCACCACTCTGTTTACCACTCTGTTCACCACTCATAGTCTCTCACCACTCTGTTTACCACTCATAGTCTCTCACCACTCTGTTTACCACTCTGTTTACCACTCATAGTCTCTCACCACTCTGTTTACCACTCATAGTCTCTCACCACTCTGTTTACCACTCTGTTTACCACTCATAGTCTCTCACCACTCTGTTTACCACTCATAGTCTCTCACCACTCTGTTTACCACTCTGTTTACCACTCATAGTCTCTCACCACTCTGTTTACCACTCATAGTCTCTCATCACTCTGTTCACCACTCTGTTTACCAGTCATAGTCTCTCACCACTCTGTTTACCACTCTGTTTACCACTCATAGTCTCTCACCACTCTGTTTACCACTCTTTTCACCACTCATAGTCTCTCACCACTCTGGTTACCACTCATAGTCTCTCACCACTCTGTTTACCACTCATAGTCTCTCACCACTCTGTTTACCACTCTGTTTACAGCTCTGTTTACCACTCATAGTCTCTCACCACTCTGTTTACCACTCATAGTCTCTCACTACTCTGTTTACCACTCATAGTCTCTCACCACTCTGTTTACCACTCATAGTCTCTCACCACTCTGTTTACCACTCTGTTCACCACTCATAGTCTCTCACCACTCTGTTTACCACTCATAGTCTCTCACCACTCTGTTCACCACTCATAGTCTCTCACCACTCTGTTTACCACTCTGTTTACCACTCATAGTCTCTCACCACTCTGTTTACCACTCTGTTTACCACTCATAGTCTCTCACCACTCTGTTTACCACTCTGTTTACCAGTCATAGTCTCTCACCACTCTGTTTACCACTCTGTTTACCACTCATAGTCTCTCACCACTCTGTTTACCACTCATAGTCTCTCACCACTCTGTTTTCCACTCATAGTCTCTCACCACTCTGTTTACCACTCTGTTTACCACTCATAGTCTCTCACCACTCTGTTTACCACTCATAGTCTCTCACCACTCTGTTTTCCACTCATAGTCTCTCACCACTCTGTTTACCACTCTGTTTACCACTCATAGTCTCTCACCACTCTGTTTACCACTCATAGTCTCTCACCACTCTGTTTACCACTCTGTTTACCACTCATAGTCTCTCACCACTCTGTTTACCACTCTGTTCACCACTCATAGTCTCTCACCACTCTGTTTACCACTCATAGTCTCTCACCACTCTGTTTACCACTCATAGTCTCTCACCATTCTGTTTACCACTCATAGTCTCTCACCACTCTGTTTTCCACTCATAGTCTCTCACCACTCTGTTTACCACTCTGTTTACCACTCATAGTCTCTCACCACTCTGTTTACCACTCATAGTCTCTCACCACTCTGTTTACCACTCTGTTTACCACTCATAGTCTCTCACCACTCTGTTTACCACTCTGTTCACCACTCATAGTCTCTCAACACTCTGTTTACCACTCATAGTCTCTCACCACTCTGTTTACCACTCATAGTCTCTCACCATTCTGTTTACCACTCATAGTCTCTCACCACTCTGGTTACCACTCATAGTCTCTCACCACTCTGTTTACCACTCTGTTTACCACTCATAGTCTCTCACCACTCTGTTTACCACTCTGTTCACCAATCATAGTCTCTCACCACTCTGTTTACCACTCATAGTCTCTCACCACTCTGTTTACCACTCTGTTTACCACTCATAGTCTCTCACCACTCTGTTTACCACTCATAGTCTCTCACCACTCTGTTTACCACTCTGTTTACCACTCATAGTCTCTCACCACTCTGTTTACCACTCATAGTCTCTCACCACTCTGTTTACCACTCTGTTTACCACTCATAGTCTCTCACCACTCTGTTTACCACTCATAGTCTCTCACCACTCTGTTTACCACTCTGTTTACCACTCATAGTCTCTCACCACTCTGTTTACCACTCATAGTCTCTCATCACTCTGTTCACCACTCTGTTTACCAGTCATAGTCTCTCACCACTCTGTTTACCACTCTGTTTACCACTCATAGTCTCTCACCACTCTGTTTACCACTCTGTTCACCACTCATAGTCTCTCACCACTCTGGTTACCACTCATAGTCTCTCACCACTCTGTTTACCACTCATAGTCTCTCACCACTCTGTTTACCACTCTGTTTACAGCTCTGTTTACCACTCATAGTCTCTCACCACTCTGTTTACCACTCATAGTCTCTCACCACTCTGTTTACCACTCATAGTCTCTCACCACTCTGTTTACCACTCATAGTCTCTCACCACTCTGTTTACCACTCATAGTCTCTCACCACTCTGTTTACCACTCTGTTCACCACTCATAGTCTCTCACCACTCTGTTTACCACTCATAGTCTCTCACCACTCTGTTTACCACTCTGTTTACCACTCATAGTCTCTCACCACTCTGTTTACCACTCTGTTTACCAGTCATAGTCTCTCACCACTCTGTTTACCACTCTGTTTACCACTCATAGTCTCTCATCACTCTGTTTACCACTCGTAGTCTCTCACCACTCTGTTTACCACTCATAGTCTCTCACCACTCTGTTTACCACTCATAGTCTCTCACCACTCTGTTTTCCACTCATAGTCTCTCACCACTCTGTTTACCACTCTGTTTACCACTCATAGTCTCTCACCACTCTGTTTACCACTCATAGTCTCTCACCACTCTGTTTACCACTCTGTTTACCACTCATAGTCTCTCACCACTCTGTTTACCACTCTGTTCACCACTCATAGTCTCTCACCACTCTGTTTACCACTCATAGTCTCTCACCACTCTGTTTACCACTCATAGTCTCTCACCATTCTGTTTACCACTCATAGTCTCTCACCACTCTGGTTACCACTCATAGTCTCTCACCACTCTGTTTACCACTCTGTTTACCACTCATAGTCTCTCACCACTCTGTTTACCACTCTGTTCACCACTCATAGTCTCTCACCACTCTGTTTACCACTCATAGTCTCTCACCACTCTGTTTACCACTCTGTTTACCACTCATAGTCTCTCACCACTCTGTTTACCACTCATAGTCTCTCACCACTCTGTTTACCACTCTGTTTACCACTCATAGTCTCTCACCACTCTGTTTACCACTCTGTTTACCACTCATAGTCTCTCACCACTATGTGTACCATTCATAGTCTCTCACCACTCTGTTTACCACTCTGTTTACCAGTCATAGTCTCTCACCACTCTGTTCACCACTCTGTTTACCACTCATAGTCTCTCACCACTCTGTTTACCACTCATAGTCTCTCACCACTCTGTTTACATCTCTGTTTACCACTCATAGTCTCTCACCACTCTGTTCATCACTCATAGTCTCTCACCACTCTGTTTACCACTCATAGTCTCTCACCACTCTGTTTACCACTCTGTTCACCACTCTGTTTACAGCTCTGTTTACCACTCATAGTCTCTCACCACTCTGTTTACCACTCATAGTCTCTCACCACTCTGTTTACCACTCATAGTCTCTCACCACTCTGTTTACCACTCTGTTTACCACTCATAGTCTCTCTCCACTCTGTTTACCACTCATAGTCTCTCACCACTATGTTTACCACTCTGTTTACCACTCATAGTCTCTCACCACTCTGTTTACCACTCATAGTCTCTCACCACTCTGTTTACCACTCAAAGTCTCTCACCACTCTGTTTACAGCTCTGTTTACCACTCTGTTTACCACTCAAAGTCTCTCACCACTCTGTTTACCACTCATAGTCTCTCACCACTCTGTTTACCACTCAAAGTCTCTCACCACTCTGTTTACCACTCTGTTTACCACTCATAGTCTCTCACCACTCTGTTTACCACTCGTAGTCTCTCACCACTCTGTTTACCACTTATAGTCTCTCACCACTCTGTTTACCACTCATAGTCTCTCACCACTCTGTTTTCCACTCATAGTCTCTCACCACTCTGTTTACCACTCTGTTTACCACTCATAGTCTCTCACCACTCTGTTTACCACTCATAGTCTCTCACCACTCTGTTTACCACTCTGTTTACCACTCATAGTCTCTCACCACTCTGTTTACCACTCATAGTCTCTCACCACTCTGTTTACCACTCTGTTTACCACTCATAGTCTCTCACCACTCTGTTTACCACTCTGTTTACCACTCATAGTCTCTCACCACTATGTGTACCATTCATAGTCTCTCACCACTCTGTTTACCACTCTGTTTACCAGTCATAGTCTCTCACCACTCTGTTTACCACTCTGTTTACCACTCATAGTCTCTCACCACTCTGTTTACCACTCATAGTCTCTCACCACTCTGTTTACCACTCATAGTCTCTCACCACTCTGTTTACATCTCTGTTTACCACTCATAGTCTCTCACCACTCTGTTCATCACTCATAGTCTCTCACCACTCTGTTTACCACTCATAGTCTCTCACCACTCTGTTTACCACTCTGTTCACCACTCTGTTTACAGCTCTGTTTACCACTCATAGTCTCTCACCACTCTGTTTACCACTCATAGTCTCTCACCACTCTGTTTACCACTCATAGTCTCTCACCACTCTGTTTACCACTCTGTTTACCACTCATAGTCTCTCTCCACTCTGTTTACCACTCATAGTCTCTCACCACTATGTTTACCACTCTGTTTACCACTCATAGTCTCTCACCACTCTGTTTACCACTCATAGTCTCTCACCACTCTGTTTACCACTCAAAGTCTCTCACCACTCTGTTTACAGCTCTGTTTACCACTCTGTTTACCACTCAAAGTCTCTCACCACTCTGTTTACCACTCATAGTCTCTCACCACTCTGTTTACCACTCAAAGTCTCTCACCACTCTGTTTACCACTCTGTTTACCACTCATAGTCTCTCACCACTCTGTTTACCACTCGTAGTCTCTCACCACTCTGTTTACCACTTATAGTCTCTCACCACTCTGTTTACCACTCATAGTCTCTCACCACTCTGTTTTCCACTCATAGTCTCTCACCACTCTGTTTACCACTCTGTTTACCACTCATAGTCTCTCACCACTCTGTTTACCACTCATAGTCTCTCACCACTCTGTTTACCACTCTGTTTACCACTCATAGTCTCTCACCACTCTGTTTACCACTCTGTTCACCACTCATAGTCTCTCACCACTCTGTTTACCACTCATAGTCTCTCACCACTCTGTTTACCACTCATAGTCTCTCACCATTCTGTTTACCACTCATAGTCTCTCACCACTCTGGTTACCACTCATAGTCTCTCACCACTCTGTTTACCACTCTGTTTACCACTCATAGTCTCTCACCACTCTGTTTACCACTCTGTTCACCACTCATAGTCTCTCACCACTCTGTTTACCACTCATAGTCTCTCACCACTCTGTTTACCACTCATAGTCTCTCACCACTCTGTTTACCACTCTGTTTACCACTCATAGTCTCTCACCACTCTGTTTACCACTCTGTTTACCACTCATAGTCTCTCACCACTATGTGTACCATTCATAGTCTCTCACCACTCTGTTTACCACTCTGTTTACCAGTCATAGTCTCTCACCACTCTGTTTACCACACATAGTCTCTCACCACTCTGTTTACCACTCTGTTTACCACTCATAGTCTCTCACCACTCTGTTTACCACTCATAGTCTCTCACCACTCTGTTTACCACTCATAGTCTCTCACCACTCTGTTTACATCTCTGTTTACCACTCATAGTCTCTCACCACTCTGTTTACCACTCATAGTCTCTCACCACTCTGTTTACCACTCTGTTCACCACTCTGTTTACAGCTCTGTTTACCACTCATAGTCTCTCACCACTCTGTTTACCACTCATAGTCTCTCACCACTCTGTTTACCACTCATAGTCTCTCACCACTCTGTTTACCACTCATAGTCTCTCACCACTCTGTTTTCCACTCATAGTCTCTCACCACTCTGTTTACCACTCTGTTTACCACTCATAGTCTCTCACCACTCTGTTTACCACTCATAGTCTCTCACCACTCTGTTTACCACTCTGTTTACCACTCATAGTCTCTCACCACTCTGTTTACCACTCTGTTCACCACTCATAGTCTCTCACCACTCTGTTTACCACTCATAGTCTCTCACCACTCTGTTTACCACTCATAGTCTCTCACCATTCTGTTTACCACTCATAGTCTCTCACCACTCTGTTTTCCACTCATAGTCTCTCACCACTCTGTTTACCACTCTGTTTACCACTCATAGTCTCTCACCACTCTGTTTACCACTCATAGTCTCTCACCACTCTGTTTACCACTCTGTTTACCACTCATAGTCTCTCACCACTCTGTTTACCACTCTGTTCACCACTCATAGTCTCTCAACACTCTGTTTACCACTCATAGTCTCTCACCACTCTGTTTACCACTCATAGTCTCTCACCATTCTGTTTACCACTCATAGTCTCTCACCACTCTGGTTACCACTCATAGTCTCTCACCACTCTGTTTACCACTCTGTTTACCACTCATAGTCTCTCACCACTCTGTTTACCACTCTGTTCACCAATCATAGTCTCTCACCACTCTGTTTACCACTCATAGTCTCTCACCACTCTGTTTACCACTCTGTTTACCACTCATAGTCTCTCACCACTCTGTTTACCACTCATAGTCTCTCACCACTCTGTTTACCACTCTGTTTACCACTCATAGTCTCTCACCACTCTGTTTACCACTCATAGTCTCTCACCACTCTGTTTACCACTCTGTTTACCACTCATAGTCTCTCACCACTCTGTTTACCACTCATAGTCTCTCACCACTCTGTTTACCACTCTGTTTACCACTCATAGTCTCTCACCACTCTGTTTACCACTCATAGTCTCTCATCACTCTGTTCACCACTCTGTTTACCAGTCATAGTCTCTCACCACTCTGTTTACCACTCTGTTTACCACTCATAGTCTCTCAGCACTCTGTTTACCACTCTGTTCACCACTCATAGTCTCTCACCACTCTGGTTACCACTCATAGTCTCTCACCACTCTGTTTACCACTCATAGTCTCTCACCACTCTGTTTACCACTCTGTTTACAGCTCTGTTTACCACTCATAGTCTCTCACCACTCTGTTTACCACTCATAGTCTCTCACCACTCTGTTTACCACTCATAGTCTCTCACCACTCTGTTTACCACTCATAGTCTCTCACCACTCTGTTTACCACTCTGTTCACCACTCATAGTCTCTCACCACTCTGTTTACCACTCATAGTCTCTCACCACTCTGTTTACCACTCTGTTTACCACTCATAGTCTCTCACCACTCTGTTTACCACTCTGTTTACCAGTCATAGTCTCTCACCACTCTGTTTACCACTCTGTTTACCACTCATAGTCTCTCATCACTCTGTTTACCACTCGTAGTCTCTCACCACTCTGTTTACCACTCATAGTCTCTCACCACTCTGTTTACCACTCATAGTCTCTCACCACTCTGTTTACCACTCATAGTCTCTCACCACTCTGTTTACCACTCTGTTTACCACTCATAGTCTCTCACCACTCTGTTTACCACTCATAGTCTCTCACCACTCTGTTTACCACTCTGTTTACCACTCATAGTCTCTCACCACTCTGTTTACCACTCTGTTCACCACTCATAGTCTCTCACCACTCTGTTTACCACTCATAGTCTCTCACCACTCTGTTTACCACTCATAGTCTCTCACCATTCTGTTTACCACTCATAGTCTCTCACCACTCTGGTTACCACTCATAGTCTCTCACCACTCTGTTTACCACTCTGTTTACCACTCATAGTCTCTCACCACTCTGTTTACCACTCTGTTCACCACTCATAGTCTCTCACCACTCTGTTTACCACTCATAGTCTCTCACCACTCTGTTTACCACTCTGTTTACCACTCATAGTCTCTCACCACTCTGTTTACCACTCATAGTCTCTCACCACTCTGTTTACCACTCTGTTTACCACTCATAGTCTCTCACCACTCTGTTTACCACTCTGTTTACCACTCATAGTCTCTCACCACTATGTGTACCATTCATAGTCTCTCACCACTCTGTTTACCACTCTGTTTACCAGTCATAGTCTCTCACCACTCTGTTTACCACTCTGTTTACCACTCATAGTCTCTCACCACTCTGTTTACCACTCATAGTCTCTCACCACTCTGTTTACCACTCATAGTCTCTCACCACTCTGTTTACATCTCTGTTTACCACTCATAGTCTCTCACCACTCTGTTCATCACTCATAGTCTCTCACCACTCTGTTTACCACTCATAGTCTCTCACCACTCTGTTTACCACTCTGTTCACCACTCTGTTTACAGCTCTGTTTACCACTCATAGTCTCTCACCACTCTGTTTACCACTCATAGTCTCTCACCACTCTGTTTACCACTCATAGTCTCTCACCACTCTGTTTACCACTCTGTTTACCACTCATAGTCTCTCTCCACTCTGTTTACCACTCATAGTCTCTCACCACTATGTTTACCACTCTGTTTACCACTCATAGTCTCTCACCACTCTGTTTACCACTCATAGTCTCTCACCACTCTGTTTACCACTCAAAGTCTCTCACCACTCTGTTTACAGCTCTGTTTACCACTCTGTTTACCACTCAAAGTCTCTCACCACTCTGTTTACCACTCATAGTCTCTCACCACTCTGTTTACCACTCAAAGTCTCTCACCACTCTGTTTACCACTCTGTTTACCACTCATAGTCTCTCACCACTCTGTTTACCACTCGTAGTCTCTCACCACTCTGTTTACCACTTATAGTCTCTCACCACTCTGTTTACCACTCATAGTCTCTCACCACTCTGTTTTCCACTCATAGTCTCTCACCACTCTGTTTACCACTCTGTTTACCACTCATAGTCTCTCACCACTCTGTTTACCACTCATAGTCTCTCACCACTCTGTTTACCACTCTGTTTACCACTCATAGTCTCTCACCACTCTGTTTACCACTCTGTTCACCACTCATAGTCTCTCACCACTCTGTTTACCACTCATAGTCTCTCACCACTCTGTTTACCACTCATAGTCTCTCACCATTCTGTTTACCACTCATAGTCTCTCACCACTCTGGTTACCACTCATAGTCTCTCACCACTCTGTTTACCACTCTGTTTACCACTCATAGTCTCTCACCACTCTGTTTACCACTCTGTTCACCACTCATAGTCTCTCACCACTCTGTTTACCACTCATAGTCTCTCACCACTCTGTTTACCACTCATAGTCTCTCACCACTCTGTTTACCACTCTGTTTACCACTCATAGTCTCTCACCACTCTGTTTACCACTCTGTTTACCACTCATAGTCTCTCACCACTATGTGTACCATTCATAGTCTCTCACCACTCTGTTTACCACTCTGTTTACCAGTCATAGTCTCTCACCACTCTGTTTACCACACATAGTCTCTCACCACTCTGTTTACCACTCTGTTTACCACTCATAGTCTCTCACCACTCTGTTTACCACTCATAGTCTCTCACCACTCTGTTTACCACTCATAGTCTCTCACCACTCTGTTTACATCTCTGTTTACCACTCATAGTCTCTCACCACTCTGTTTACCACTCATAGTCTCTCACCACTCTGTTTACCACTCTGTTCACCACTCTGTTTACAGCTCTGTTTACCACTCATAGTCTCTCACCACTCTGTTTACCACTCATAGTCTCTCACCACTCTGTTTACCACTCATAGTCTCTCACCACTCTGTTTACCACTCTGTTTACCACTCATAGTCTCTCTCCACTCTGTTTACCACTCATAGTCTCTCACCACTATGTTTACCACTCTGTTTACCACTCATAGTCTCTCACCACTCTGTTTACCACTCATAGTCTCTCACCACTCTGTTTACCACTCAAAGTCTCTCACCACTCTGTTTACAGCTCTGTTTACCACTCTGTTTACCACTCAAAGTCTCTCACCACTCTGTTTACCACTCATAGTCTCTCACCACTCTGTTTACCACTCAAAGTCTCTCACCACTCTGTTTACCACTCTGTTTACCACTCATAGTCTCTCACCACTCTGTTTACCACTCATAGTCTCTCACCACTCTGTTTACCACTCTGTTCACCACTCATAGTCTCTCACCATTCTGTTTACCACTCAAAGTCTCTCACCACTCTGTTTACCACTCATAGTCTCTCACCACTCTGTTTACCACTCTGGTTACCACTCATAGTCTCTCACCACTCTGTTTACCACTCACAGTCTCTCACCACTCTGTTTACCACTCTGTTCACCACTCATAGTCTCTCACCACTCTGTTCACCACTCAGTCTCTCACCACTCTGTTCACCACTCATTAGCTCTCACCACTCTGTTCACCACTCATAGTCTCTCACCACTCTGTTCACCACTCATAGTCTCTCACCACTCTGTTTACCACTCATAGTCTCTCACCACTCTGTTTACCACTCTGGTTACCACTCTGTTTACCACTCATAGTCTCTCACCACTCTGTTTACCACTCATAGTCTCTCACCACTCTGTTTACCACTCTGTTTACCACTCATAGTCTCTCACCACTCTGGTTACCACTCATAGTCTCTCACCACTCTATTTACCACTCTGGTTACCACTCATAGTCTCTCACCACTCTGTTCACCACTCATAGTCTCTCACCACTCTGTTTACCACTCTGTTTACCACTCAAAGTCTCTCACCACTCTGTTCACCACTCATAGTCTCTCACCACTCTGTTTACCACTCTGTTCACCACTCATAGTCTCTCACCACTCTGTTCACCACTCATAGTCTCTCACCACTCTGTTCACCACTCATAGTCTCTCACCACTCTGGTTACCACTCATAGTCTCTCACCACTCTGTTTACCACTCTTTTTACCACTCATATTCTCTCACCACTCTGTTTACCACTCTGTTTACCACTCATAGTCTCTCACCACTCTGTTTACCACTAATAGTCTCTCACCACTCTGTTCACCACTCATAGTCTCTCACCACTCTGTTTACCACTCTGTTTACCACTCATAGTCTCTCACCACTATGTGTACCACTCACAGACTCCATCTCCACTCCACTCACCCATCTACTCATCACTCTTTGACCACTCTCAATATTCCTAGTTGTATTATAACGACCTATCATCTCTCAGTATCCCTATAAGGAGTGTTTTAACGACCTATCATCTCTCAGTATTCCTATAAGGTGTTAACGACCGGTTCCTTACTGTATTCTACTGTTTTGAATGTTTCGTGTTTGTTTCCATGTTCCTGTACTGATCTTGATTTGCAGACAAGTGATTGCTATTTCCACGCGTGTGTTTTGACTCTGTCCTAAGCAATAGGTTTGGATTCATGCCCAGAACCTCAGCCTCCCCTCAACGGTGTCAATGTGGGCCAGCGCTTCACTGTGGGGGACATGGTTTCCTTTCAGTGTGACCAAGGCTACTCTCTGAAGGTGAGTACACACACACACGCACAAGGGCACGCGCACGCACACGCACACACTCACACAAACACAAACACAAACACACACACACACACACACACACACACACACGCACGCGCACGCACACACTCACACAAACACACACACACACACACACACACACACACACACACACACACACACACACACACACACACTTGCTCTGTTACCAAGGCTACTCTCTGAAGGTAAGTACACACACACACACGCACACACACACACACACACACACTTGCTCTGTTACCTTCAGGTGGGTTTTGGTTTTGCTAGGGTGGTGCAGGGTGGGCCAGTGGTGGATGGACGGAGGCATCTGCCCTTTGGTGCAGAAGGTTTACCTTAACTTAAACTTAACTTAACTTAACTCAATGTAACTGTCATGTTGTCTTGTCTCTGTCCTTTCCCTTCACCCTGTCTCCCTCTGCTGGTCGTGTTAGGTTACCTTTTCTCCCCCGCTTTCCCCCAGCTGTCCCTTGTCTCCTCTAACTACCCATTCACCCCGTTCCCCACCTGTGCCCTTTTTTCCCTCTGATTAGGTCCCTATATCTCTCTCTGTTTCTGCTCCTGTCCTTGTCGGATTCTTGTTTGTTTGTGTCATTCATGCCTGAACCAGACTGTCGTCATGTTTGCTGTAACCTTGTCCTGTCCTGTCGGAATCTGCCGGTCCATCTGAGCCTACCTATGTTTGGTAATTAAAGAAGCTCTGTTTAAGTTGATTCGCTTTTGGGTCCTCATTCACGCACCGCAACAGAAGAATCCGACCAAGAATGGACCCAGCGACTTCGGATCCTCTCCACTCAGCCGTCGAGATCCAGGGAGCGATGCTAGGCAGACACAAGCAGGAATTGTCTGCTGCTCGACATGCCGTTGAGACCCTGGCCACCCAAGTCTCCAACCTCACAGAACAGGTTCACCATCTCCGCCTCGATCCACCGGCCACTTCCAGGGCTTTCGAATCTCCGGAGCCCAGAATCAATAACCCGCCGTGTTACTCTGGGGAGCCCACTGAATGCCGCTCGTTCCTCACCCAGTGTGATATTGTGTTTTCTCTCCAGCCCAACACTTACTCCAGGAGCACTGCTCGTGTCGCCTATGTCATATCTCTCCTTATTGGACGGGCTCGTGAGTGGGGCACGGCAATCTGGGAGGCAAGGGCTGAGTGTACTAACCAGTATCAAGACTTTAAGGAGGAGATGATACGGGTTTTTGATCGATCTGTTTTTGGGGAGGAGGCTTCCAGGGCCCTGTCTTCCCTATGTCAAGGCAATCGATCCATAACAGACTACTCTATTGAGTTTCGCACTCTTGCTGTCTCCAGTGGCTGGAACGAGCCGGCCTTGCTCGCTCGTCTTCTGGAGGGTTTCCGCGCAGAGGTAAAGGATGAGATTCTCTCCCGGGAGGTTCCTTCCAGCGTGGATTCCTTGATTGAACTCGCTATTCGCATTGAGCGACGGGTTGATCTTCGTCACCGAGCTCGTGGAAAGGAGCTCGCGCTCTCCGTCGCCTCCCTCTCCGCATCACTACCATCTTCCTCTGCCGGCTCGGGTGCTGAGCCCATGCAGCTGGGAGGTATCCGCATCTCGACTGAGGAGAGGGAACGGAGAATCACCAACCGCCTCTGTCTCTATTGCGGTTCCGCTGGTCATTTTGTCACTTCATGTCCAGTAAAAGGCCAGAGCTCGTCAGTAAGCGGAGGGCTACTGGTGAGCGCTACTACTCCTGTCTCTCCTTCAAGATCCTGCACTACCTTGTCGGTCCATCTACGCTGGACCGGTTCGTCAGCTTCCTGCAGTGCCTTAATAGACTCTGGGGCGGAGGGCTGTTTTATGGACGAGACCTGGGCTCGGGAACATGACATTCCTCTCAGACAGTTAAAGGAGCCCACGGCCTTGTTCGCCCTGGATGGTAGTCCTCTCCCCAGGATTCAGAGTGAGACGCTACCTTTAACCCTCACTGTTTCTGGTAATCATAGTGAAACCATTTCTTTTTTAATTTTTCGTTCACCTTTTACACCTGTTGTTTTGGGCCATCCCTGGCTAGTTTGTCATAATCCTTCCATTAATTGGTCTAGTAATTCTATCCTCTCCTGGAACGTCTCTTGTCATGTGAAATGTTTAATGTCTGCTATCCCTCCTGTTTCCTCTGTCTCTTCTTCACAGGAGGAGCCTGGTGATTTGACAGGGGTGCCGGAGGAATATCACGATCTGCGCACGGTGTTCAGTCGGTCCAGGGCCACCTCTCTTCCTCCACACCGGTCGTATGATTGTAGTATTGATCTCCTTCCGGGAACCACCCCCCCCCGGGGTAGACTATACTCTCTGTCGGCTCCCGAACGTAAGGCTCTCGAAGATTATTTGTCTGTAGCTCTTGACGCCGGTACCATAGTCCCCTCCTCCTCTCCCGCCGGAGCGGGGTTTTTTTTTGTCAAGAAGAAGGACGGGTCTCTGCGCCCCTGCATAGATTATCGAGGGCTGAATGACATAACAGTGAAGAATCGTTATCCGCTTCCTCTTATGTCTTCAGCCTTCGAGATCCTGCAGGGAGCCAGGTTTTTCACTAAGTTGGACCTTCGTAACGCTTACCATCTCGTGCGCATCAGGGAGGGGGACGAGTGGAAGACGGCGTTTAACACTCCGTTAGGGCACTTTGAATACCGGGTTCTTCCTTTCGGCCTCGCTAACGCTCCAGCTGTCTTTCAGGCATTAGTCAATGATGTCCTGAGAGACATGCTGAACATCTTTGTTTTCGTTTACCTTGACGATATCCTGATTTTTTCACCGTCACTCCAGATTCATGTTCAGCACGTTCGACGTGTCCTCCAGCGCCTTTTAGAGAATTGTCTTTTTGTGAAGGCTGAGAAGTGCACTTTTCATGCCTCCTCCGTCACATTTCTCGGTTCTGTTATTTCCGCTGAAGGCATTAAGATGGATCCCGCTAAGGTCCAAGCTGTCATTGATTGGCCCGTCCCTAAGTCACGCGTCGAGCTGCAGCGCTTTCTCGGCTTCGCGAACTTCTATCGTCGTTTCATCCGTAATTTCGGTCAGGTGGCAGCTCCTCTCACAGCCCTTACTTCTGTCAAGACGTGCTTTAAGTGGTCCGTTTCCGCCCAGGGAGCTTTTGATCTCCTCAAGAATCGTTTTACATCCGCTCCTATCCTTGTTACACCTGACGTCTCTAGACAGTTCGTTGTCGAGGTTGACGCGTCAGAGGTGGGAGTGGGAGCCATCCTTTCTCAGCGCTCCCTCTCTGACGACAAGGTCCACCCATGCGCGTATTTTTCTCATCGCCTGTCGCCGTCGGAACGTAACTATGATGTGGGTAACCGCGAACTGCTCGCCATCCGGTTAGCCCTAGGCGAATGGCGACAGTGGTTGGAGGGGGCGACCGTTCCTTTTGTCGTTTGGATTGACCATAGGAACCTTGAGTACATCCGTTCTGCCAAACGACTTAATGCGCGTCAGGCGCGTTGGGCGCTGTTTTTCGCTCGTTTCGAGTTCGTGATTTCTTATCGTCCGGGCTCTAAGAACACCAAGCCTGATGCTTTGTCTCGTCTCTTCAGTTCTTCAGTAGCCTCCACTGACCCCGAGGGGATTCTCCCTGAGGGGCGTGTTGTCGGGTTGACTGTCTGGGGAATTGAGAGGCAGGTAAAGCAAGCACTCACTCAAACTCCGTCGCCGCGCGCTTGTCCTAGGAACCTTCTTTTCGTTCCCGTTCCTACTCGTCTGGCCGTTCTTCAGTGGGCTCACTCTGCCAAGTTAGCCGGCCACCCTGGCGTTCGGGGTACGCTTGCTTCCATTCGCCAGCGTTTCTGGTGGCCCACCCGGGAGCATGACACGCGTCGTTTCGTGGCTGCTTGTTCGGTCTGCGCGCAGACTAAGTCCGGTAACTCTCCTCCTGCCGGCCGTCTCAGGCCGCTTCCTATTCCCTCTCGACCGTGGTCTCACATCGCCTTAGATTTTGTCACCGGACTGCCTTCGTCAGCGGGGAAGACTGTTATTCTTACGGTTGTCGATAGGTTCTCTAAGGCGGCTCATTTCATTCCCCTTGCTAAGCTTCCTTCTGCTAAAGAGACGGCACAAATCATCATCGAGAATGTTTTCAGAATTCATGGCCTTCCGTCAGACGTCGTTTCGGACAGAGGTCCGCAATTCACGTCTCAATTTTGGAGGGAGTTTTGCCGTTTGATTGGGGCTTCCGTCAGTCTCTCTTCCGGCTTTCACCCCCAGTCTAACGGTCAAGCAGAACGGGCCAATCAGACTATTGGTCGCATCTTACGCAGTCTTTCTTTTCGCAACCCTGCGTCTTGGTCAGAACAGCTCCCCTGGGCAGAATACGCCCACAACTCGCTTCCTTCGTCTGCGACCGGGCTATCTCCTTTTCAGAGTAGCCTCGGGTACCAGCCTCCGTTGTTCTCATCTCAGTTCGCCGAGTCCAGCGTCCCCTCCGCTCAGGCTTTTGTCCAACGTTGCGAGCGCACCTGGAAGAGGGTCAGGTCTGCACTTTGCCGTTATAGGGCGCAGACTGTGAGAGCTGCTAATAAGCGTAGAACTAAGAGCCCTAGGTATTGTCGCGGTCAGAGAGTTTGGCTCTCCACTCAGAACCTTCCCCTTAAGACGGCTTCTCGCAAGTTGACCCCGCGGTTCATTGGTCCATTCCGTATCTCTCAGGTCATTAATCCTGTCGCAGTGCGACTTCTTCTTCCGCGATATCTTCGTCGCGTCCACCCGGTCTTCCATGTCTCCTGTGTTAAGCCCGTTCTTCGCGCCCCCGCTCGTCTTCCCCCCCCCCCCCCCCCATCCTTGTCGAGGGCGCACCTATCTACAGGGTCCGTAAGATCTTGGACATGCGTCCTCGGGGCCGTGGTCATCAGTACCTAGTTGACTGGGAGGGGTACGGTCCTGAGGAGAGGAGTTGGGTTCCCTCTCGGGACGTGCTGGACCGTGCGCTGATTGATGATTTCCTCCGTGGCCGCCAGGTTTCCTCCTCGAGTGCGCCAGGAGGCGCTCGGTGAGTGGGGGGGTACTGTCATGTTGTCTTGTCTCTGTCCTTTCCCTTCACCCTGTCTCCCTCTGCTGGTCGTGTTAGGTTACCTTTTCTCCCCCGCTTTCCCCCAGCTGTCCCTTGTCTCCTCTAACTACCCATTCACCCCGTTCCCCACCTGTGCCCTTTTTTCCCTCTGATTAGGTCCCTATATCTCTCTCTGTTTCTGCTCCTGTCCTTGTCGGATTCTTGTTTGTTTGTGTCATTCATGCCTGAACCAGACTGTCGTCATGTTTGCTGTAACCTTGTCCTGTCCTGTCGGAATCTGCCGGTCCATCTGAGCCTACCTATGTTTGGTAATTAAAGAAGCTCTGTTTAAGTTGATTCGCTTTTGGGTCCTCATTCACGCACCGCAACAGTAACTTAACTCAACTTAACTTAACTTAACTCAACTTAACACAATGTAACTTAACTTAACTTAACTCAATGTAACTTAACTCAACTTAACTTAACTCAATGTAACTTAACTCAACTTAACTTAACTTAACTCAACTTAACACAATGTAACTTAACTTAACTTAACTCAATGTAACTTAACTCAACTTAACTCAATGTAACTTAAATCAACTTAACTTAACTCAATGTAACTTAACTCAACTTAACTTAACTTTAAACACTTTGAAATTTGACTTTGCGAACAACTTAGAAATTTGAACATTTTTGAAAAACATAGATGAAGGTCTAATTCTGACATGAGAGCTTGAGCAGGGCTCCACAGGGCTCTAGTTCACTATAGAGGGAGTAGGGTTCCATTTGGGACACATGTCTGATGTAGAGCTGCCAGTTTAGGTATGCAGACCCAGGGAATACCCTGAAGGTTGAAGTGAAACACACACACACACACGCGCACACACACACACACACACACACACACACACCAGCAAAAAACACACACACAATTGATCTGTGTTGTTCAGATCCTCAGGTTCTAACTAACCCTCATGAAACTAATTCAGAGTAGATAAGATTATTAGTATTATGACCAGTTACTGTATTTAATATAATTAATATTATGACCAGTTACTGTATTTAATATAATTAATATTATGACCAGTTACTGTAATTAATATAATTAATATTATGACCAGTTACTATAATTAATATTATGACCAGATACTGTAATTAATATTATGACAAGTTACTGTAATTAATATTATGACCAATTACTGTAATTAATATAATTAATACTATGACTAGTTACTATTATTAATATTATGACCAGTTACTGTAATTAATATAATTAATATTATGACCAATTAGTGTAATCAATATAATTAATATTTTGACAAGTAACTATACTTAATATTATTAAAATTATGACCAGTTACTATAATTCATATTATTAATATTATGACCAGTTACTATAATTAATATAATTAATATTATCACCAGTTACTGTAATTAATATAATTAATATTAAGACCAATTACTATAATTGATGTAATTAATATTATGACAAGTTACTATAATTAATATAATTAATATTATGACCAATTGTTATAATTAATATAAATAATATTATGACTAGTTACCATAATTAATCTAATTAATATTATGACCAGTGACTGTAATTAATATTATAAACAGTTACTATAATTAATATTAGTAATATTATGTATGACCAGTTACTCTAAATCATATTATTACCAGTTACTGTAATTAATCTAATTAATATTATGACTAGTTACCATAATTAATCTAATTAATATTATGTATGACCAGTTACTCTAAATCATATTATGACCAGATACTGTAATTCATATTTTAACCAGTTACTGTAATTAATATTATGACCAGTTACTGTAATTTATATTATGTATGACCAGTTACTCTAAATCATATTATGACCAGATACTGTAATTCATATTTTAACCAGTTACTGTAATTAATATTATGACCAGTTACTGTAATTTATATTATGAACAGTTAGTGGAATTAATATAATTAATATTATGACCAGTTACTGTAATTAATATAATTCATTTTATGACCAGTTAAACATCTCAGCAGGAGAGCCTTCACTTCTGGCACAAACAACATAAAACATCCACATTCTGGTTGTGTTCAACATCTGCATACTGGTTGTGTCCATCATCTATATACTGGTTGTGTCCAACATCCACATACTGGTTGTGTCCAACATCTACATACTGGTTGTGTCCAACATCTACATACTGGTTGTGTCCAGCATCTACATACTGGTTGTGTCCAACATCTACATTCTGGTTGTGTCCAACATCTACATACTGGTTCTGTCCAGCATCTACATACTGGTTGTGTCCAACATCTACATACTGGTTGTGTCCAACATCTACATACTGGTTGTGTCCAACATCTACATACTGGTTGTGTCCATCATCCACATACTGGTTGTGTCCAACATCTATATACTGGTTGTGTCCAACATCTATATAATGGTTGTGTCCATCATCTATATACTGGTTGTGTCCAACATCTACATACTGGTTGTGTCCAACAGCCTCATACTGGTTGTGTCCAACATCTACATACTGGTTGTGTCCAACATCTACATACTGGTTGTGTCCAACATCCACATACTGGTTGTGTCCAACATCCACATACTGGTTGTGTCCAGCATCTAAATACTGGTTGTGTCCAACATCCACATACTGGTTGTGTCCAGCATCCACATACTGGTTGTGTCCAGTATCCACATACTGGTTGTGTCCAACATCTACATACTGGTTGTGTACAACATCTACATACTGGTTGTGTCCAACATCCACATACTGGTTGTGTCCAACATCCACATACTGGTTGTGTCCAACATCTACATACTGGTTGTGTCCAACATCCACATACTGGTTGTGTCCAGCATCCACATACTGGTTGTGTCCAACATCTACATACTGGTTGTGTCCAACAGCCACATACTGGTTGTGTCCAACATCCACATACTGGTTGTGTCCAACATCCACATACTGGTTGTGTCCAGCATCTACATACTCTGGTTGTGTCCAACATCTATGTACTGGTTGTGTCCAACATCTACATACTGGTTGTGTCCATCATCTATATACTGGTTGTGTCCAACATCTTCATACTGGTTGTGTCCAACAGCCTCATACTGGTTGTGTCCATCATCCACATACTGGTTGTGTCCAACATCTACACACTGGTTGTGTCCAACATCTATGTACTGGTTGTGTCCAACATCTACATACTGGTTGTGTCCAACATCTATATACTGGTTGTGTCCAACATCTACATACTGGTTGTGTCCAACATCTATATACTGGTTGTGTCCAACATCTACATACTGGTTGTGTCCAACATCTACATACTGGTTGTGTCCAGTATCCACATACTGGTTGTGTCCAACATCTACATACTGGTTGTGTCCAACATCTATATACTGGTTGTGTCCAACATCTATATAATGGTTGTGTCCATCATCTATATACTGGTTGTGTCCAACATCTACATACTGGTTGTGTCCAACAGCCTCATACTGGTTGTGTCCAACATCTACATACTGGTTGTGTCCAACATCTACATACTGGTTGTGTCCAACATCCACATACTGGTTGTGTCCAACATCCACATACTGGTTGTGTCCAGCATCTAAATACTGGTTGTGTCCAACATCCACATACTGGTTGTGTCCAGCATCCACATACTGGTTGTGTCCAGTATCCACATACTGGTTGTGTCCAACATCTACATACTGGTTGTGTACAACATCTACATACTGGTTGTGTCCAACATCCACATACTGGTTGTGTCCAACATCCACATACTGGTTGTGTCCAACATCTACATACTGGTTGTGTCCAACATCCACATACTGGTTGTGTCCAGCATCCACATACTGGTTGTGTCCAACATCTACATACTGGTTGTGTCCAACAGCCACATACTGGTTGTGTCCAACATCCACATACTGGTTGTGTCCAACATCCACATACTGGTTGTGTCCAGCATCTACATACTCTGGTTGTGTCCAACATCTATGTACTGGTTGTGTCCAACATCTACATACTGGTTGTGTCCATCATCTATATACTGGTTGTGTCCAACATCTTCATACTGGTTGTGTCCAACAGCCTCATACTGGTTGTGTCCATCATCCACATACTGGTTGTGTCCAACATCTACACACTGGTTGTGTCCAACATCTATGTACTGGTTGTGTCCAACATCTACATACTGGTTGTGTCCAACATCTATATACTGGTTGTGTCCAACATCTACATACTGGTTGTGTCCAACATCTACATACTGGTTGTGTCCAGTATCCACATACTGGTTGTGTCCAACATCTACATACTGGTTGTGTCCAACATCTATATACTGGTTGTGTCCAACATCTACATACTGGTTGTGTCCAACATCTATATACTGGTTGTGTCCAACATCTACATACTGGTTGTGTCCATCATCCACATACTGGTTGTGTCCAGTATCCACATACTGGTTGTGTCCAACATCTACATACTGGTTGTGTCCATCATCCACATACTGGTTGTGTCCAACATCTACATACTGGTTGTGTCCAACATCTACATACTGGTTGTGTCCAACATCTACATACTGGTTGTGTCCAGTATCCACATACTGGTTGTGTCCAACATCTACATGCTGGTTGTGTCCAGTATCCACATACTGGTTGTGTCCAACATCTACATACTGGTTGTGTCCAACATCTACATACTGGTTGTGTCCAACATCTACATACTGGTTGTGTCCAACATCTACATACTGGTTGTGTCCAACATCTACATACTGGTTGTGTCCAACATCTACATACTGGTTGTATCCAACATCTACATACTGGTTGTGTCCCAAATTGCACCCTATTCCCTTCAGAGACAATTACCTTTTATTCTACGGTTGAGACCTTGAGGATAAAGATGAGGAAGGCATCAGACATGTTTCTCTCCTAGTTGTTTTCATGGCCTTTGTTTGATAGGAATCAGACATGTTTTTCTCCCTGTTGTTTTCATGGCCTTTGTTTGATAGGAATCAGACATGTTTCTCTCCCTGTTGTTTTCATGGCCTTTGTTTGATAGGAATCTGACATGTTTCTCTCCCTGTTGTTTTCATGGCCTTTGTTTGATATGAATCAGCATTTTCAAAGGTTTCTGTGGTATTCCGTTATATTTGTTTGTTTCCTACAGGGCATCCCAAATGGCACCCTATTCCCTATACAGAGCCATAGGGCCTGGTCTAAAGTAGTGCACTACATAGGGAATAGGGTGCCATATGGCCTGGTCTAAATTAGTGTACTATATAGGGACTAGGGTGCCATTTGGGATGCATTTAATGTGATATAGCCACATCCTACAGTGCTGAATAGATGTGTTTGTTTACAGGGTAATATATACATGTCCATTGTCTCGTGCAGGGTAATGTATACAGATGAAGTCGGAGGTTTACATACACTTAGGTCGGAGTCATTAAAACTCGTTTTTCAACCACTCCACAAATTTCTTGTTAAACAAACTGTAGTTTTGGCAAGTCAGTTAGGGCATGTACTTTGTGCATGACACCGGTCATTTCTACAACAATTGTTTACAGACTGATTATTTCACTTACAATTCACTGTATCACAAGTCCAGTGGGTCAGAAGTTGACATACACTAAATTGACTAAGTTGTCTTTGAACTGCTTGGAAAATTCCAGAAAATTATGTCTTGGCCTCAGAAGTTTCTGATAGGCTAATTTACATAATTTGAGACAATTGGAGGTGTACCTGCGGATGTATTTCAAGGCCTACCTTCAAACTCAGTGCCTCTTTGCTTGACATCATTGGGAAATCAAAAGAAATCAGCCAAGACCTCAGAAATAAAATCGTAGACCTCCTCAAGCCTGATTCATCCTTGGGAGCAATTTCCAAACTCCTGAAGGTACCACTTTCATCTGTACAAACAATAGTATGCAAGTATAAACACCATGGGACCACGCAGCCGCCATACCGCTCAGGAAGGAGACGCGTTCTGTCTCCTAGAGATGAACGTACTTTGGTGCGAAAAGTGCAAATTAATCCCAGAACAACAGCAAAGGACCTTGTGAAGATGCTGGAGGAAACAGGTACAAACGTATTTATATCCACAGTAAAACGAGTCCTATATCGACATAACCTGAAAGGCAGCTCAGCAAGGAAGAAGCCACTGCTCCAAAACCGCCATAAAAAAGCCAGACTACAGTTTGCAACTGCACATGGGGACAAAGATTGTACTTTTTGAAGAAATGTCCTCTGGTCTGATAGAACTGTTTGGGCTTAATGACCATTGTTATGTTTGGAGGAAAAAGGGGGATGCTTGCAAGCCAAAGAACACCATCCCAACCGTGAAGCGCAGGGGTGGCAGCATCATGTTGTGGGGGTGCTTTGCTGCAGGAGGGACTGGTGCACTTCACAAAATAGATGGCATGATGAGGAGGAAAATGATGTGGATATATTGAAGCAACATCTCAAGACATCAGTCAGAAAGTTACAGCTTGGTCGCAAATGGGTCTTCCAAATGGACAATGTATTGGAGTGGTCATCACAAAGCCCTGACCTCAATCCTATAGAACATTTGTGGGCAGAACTGAAAAAGCGTGTGCGAGCAAGGAGGCCTACAAACCACTTTCAGTTACACCAGCTCCGTCAGGAGGAATGAGCCAAAATTCACCAACTTATTGTGGGAAGCTTGTGGAAGGCTACCCGAAACGTTTGACCCAAGTTAAACAATTTAAAGGCAACGCTACCAAATACTAACTGAGTGTAAACTTCTGACCCACTGGGAATGTGATGAAAGAAATAAATATTTCTCTCTACTATTATTCAAATAAAGTGGTGATCCCAACTGACCTAAGACAGGGAATTTTTACTCTGATTAAATGTCAGGAATTGTGAAAAACAGAGTTTAAATGTATTTGGCTAAGGTGTATGTAAACTTCCGACTTTACCTGTACATGTATATTTTATCGTACAGGGTAATGTATACATGTATATTTTCTCTTGCAGGGTAATGTATACATTAATATTTTATCGTACAGGGTAATGTATACATATATATTTTATCGTACAGGGTAATGTATACATATATATTTTATCGTACAGGGTAATGTATACATGTATATTTTATCTTGCAGGGTAATGTATACATGTATATTTTATCTTGCAGGGTAATGTATACATTAATATTTTATCGTGCAGGGTAATGTATACATTAATATTTTATCGTACAGGGTAATGTATACATATATATTTTATCTTGCAGGGTAATGTATACATTTTCTTTTCTCTTGCAGGGTAATGTATACATTAATATTTTATCGTGCAGGGTAATGTATACATGTATATTTTATCGTGCAGGGTAATGTATACATTTATATTTTATCGTGCAGGGTAATGTATACATTTATATTTTATCGTGCAGGGTAATGTATACATGTATATTTTATCGTGCAGGGTAATGTATACATTTATATTTTATCGTGCAGGGTAATGTATACATGTATATTTTATCGTGCAGGGTAATGTATACATATATATTTTATCTTGCAGGGTAATGTATACATGTATATTTTATCGTGCAGGGTAATGTATACATATATATTTTATCGTGCAGGGTAATGTATACATGTATATTTTATCGTACAGGGTAATGTATACATGTATATTTTATCGTACAGGGTAATGTATACATTTATATTTTCTCTTGCAGGGTAATGTATACATATATATTTTATCGTGCAGGGTAATGTATACATGTATATTTTATCTTGCAGGGTAATGTATACATTAATATTTTATCTTGCAGGGTAATGTATACGTATATATTTTATTGTACAGGGTAATGTATACATGTATATTTTATCGTACAGGGTAATGTATACATATATATTTTATCGTGCAGGGTAATGTATACATGTATATTTTATCTTGCAGGGTAATGTATACATGTATATTTTCTCTTGCAAGGTAATGAATACATTAATATTTTCTCTTGCAGGGTAATGTATACGTATATATTTTATCTTGCAGGGTAATGAATACATGTATATTTTCTCTTGCAGGGTAATGTATACATTTATATTTTCTCTTGCAGGGTAATGAATACATAACGTGTATGCCAGGGCCC